>NW_015387135.1:435042-450007 GCF_001527695.2 Protobothrops mucrosquamatus
CAAGTTAAATAAAATAAATAAATAAATAAATAAAATAAATAAATAAATGTTGTTGGATAGGGCCCATTCTTCAAGTCTGTAAAGATCTTTTTGGATCCTGACCTTGTCTTCTGGGGTGTTGGCTATTCCTGCCAGTTTAGTGTCATAAGCAAATTTGATGAATTCCCCTTCTATTCCCTCATCTAAGTCATTTATGAAGATATTGAAGAGTACTGGGCCCAGAACAGAGCGCTGGGGCACCCCACTACTCACTTCCCTCCATGTAGATGCAGTTCCATTGAGGACTACATGCTGAGTACGGCCGGTCAGCCAGCTACAAATCCATCTGGTGGTGATGTTGTCTAACCCACATTTTTCTATCTTATCAAGTAGTAGGTTGTGATCTACTTTATCAAATGCCTTACTGAAGTCTAAGTATACTATGTCCACAGCATTTAGCTGGTCTACTAATTCAGTCACTTTGTCAAAGAATGAAATAAGATTGGTTTGGCATGATCTGTTTTTAACAAACTCATGCTGGCTTCTAGTTATAACTTTATTTGTTTCTAGATGTATCCAGATCTGTTTTTTGATTATCTTTTCCAGTATCTTCCCAGGTATTGATGTTAGGGTGATTGGTCTGTAGTTTCCTGCATCTGTTCTTTTTTCCTTTTTTGAAGATGGGAACCACATCAGCTTTTTTCCAATCCTCAGGTAATTCCGCGGTGTTCCAGGATTTTTGAAAGATATGGTACAATGGTTCTGAGATAACATCTGCCAGCTCCTTCAGAACTCTGGGATGGAATCCATCAGGTCCTGGTGATTTATATTCATCAAGATCAGACAGGTGTTCTCTTACCATTTTCTTGCTTATTTTAATTTTTATTTCTAGTCTGTCTTTTACAGTCAGGTTTTTGGTAGGTTGGGCTATAGTTTCTTTCTGCGTGAAGACTGATGCAAAGAATGAGTTAAGCAGCTCTGCTTTCTCTCTGCTGCCTGTTACTTCCTTGCCATCTTCTCTCTTAAGTGGACCTACTGTTTCCTTGACTTTTTTCTTGTTATTTATATGTTGAAACTTTTTAAATTATCTTTTACTTTTGTTCTAAGTCTTTGTTCATTCTGAGCCTTAGCTTTCTTGACTTCATCTTTGCAAATGATATTGTGCTGGACTGGGCTTTTATGATCATATTTTTCAGTGTTTCCCACGCTTCTTGTTTGTTAAAATCAGCTCTTTTAAAGTTTAAGACACTGGCTGTATTATGTTCTATTGCTTGTGTTTGCATTATATTGAATTCCAATATGACGTGGTCACTCTCGCCTGAAGTTCTGGCAATTTCAACTCCCTCTATCACTTCTTCTCTATTAGTAAGAATTAGGCCTAGTATAGCTTTTCCTCTAGTTCCCTCCTCTACCTTTTGGATGACAAAGTTGTCAGCTAGGTTGGTTAGGAATCTGTTTGATCTCCCATTTGCTGCATAGTTTGTCTCCCAGTTGATATCAGAGTAGTTAAAGTCTCCCATTACTACTGTGGTATGTTTCCTACATACATTTGTTAGTTGTTTAGCAAAAAGTTCATCTATTTCTTCTGCTTGTTTGGGTGTGCTGTAGTATACGGCTATAGGAATGTCATTCTTTTTTCCTTTTATATTGACCCGTATGGATTCTAGGAGGTTTTCATACTTGGTTTTGTGGATTTCTGTAGAGATGTAGTGATCTTTTATATATAATGCAACTCCACCTCCTCTTTTGTTAGGTCTGTTTTGGGTATGGGAGATGTTAGCAGTTTTGAAGGAGGCTTTGATACACTCCAACCTCAAGAACCAACTCTCCCTCTGGGTATCTGGCTGCTCTTGACAACAATCTCCAGTGTCCTCTCAGTGGGTATGGGAATTCAGTTGCAGAGTACTCTAGAACAGGGGTGTCAACTGTCAAACCCCGTGAGGCCAACCCGTCCGGGCCAACGAGCGGCAGGCTGCGAGCCCCTGGCGTTTAGCTCCGTCGCCACCCAGACGCCTTCCCCCGAGTTCTAACCTGCCTCCAGGCCCGTCGCCGCTGCCGGAATGCTCGCTTTGCGGGGCCGACACTCACCGGTGGGGAGGAGGCCGTCAGCTGGGTTCTCCATTGCCGGAAGCCAACCGTGGGGCCACACGACCGAGTGCGATGCCTAGACGGACGCTCTGGGCTCAGCTGCTTCGTGTGAGGAACGAAGCACCCTGCAAGGCACGAGAAAGCGGTCAGATGCTCCAGCTGACTTTAATACAATTAATTGTATTAGTTGATGCACCGGATGGTGGCCTCAGGGGTGGGGTAGTTTAACGAGGGTGGGGCTGGTTTCCTGGGGTGGGCAGGCGCGGGTAGCCTATGTAAGGCACTGGGAGCAATCCACTCCCAGTGCTGTCTTTGTTTTGTACGGAGTGAATTAAAACTACCGTCAGTCTTTCATTCCTGCTTGTTGGCTTGTTATTCGGAGCACCAAAAAGGACGACTTTGACAGTAAGACAGCACTCATTACATTCTTTTGATCTCCTGGTTCCCTGTGTGTGGGAAGTGGCAGAGGAGACCCAAGGGATTGTGATGGAGCCAGAAGCTACTGAGCCGGTGGTTCAACCGCAGCCGACTGCGGCAGAGGCAGGGGAGGAGCAGCCGGTAGTACGGCCCAAGGAAAAGGCCCAGCAGCCTGTGGAGCTTGTGGGTGAGCCTTAGCAGACAGGCCCTTCGGTATCTTCAGGGTAATGGTGGCTAAGCCCAGCCCTGCAGTGGCCAGAGGACGGCCAGCTGCATAGGTCAGGGCTAGGGGAGGCCCTCTCCGGCTGGAGGGAGAGACGGGTGACTGGAGACGAGGAGGAGGAGTGGAGCTACTCTACAGCACCAGGCCAATACACTATGGACGTCCTTCGGGACCAATTTGGAGAGGTGGGCTATTCAGAGCCACCACCCCGGCCCAGGGGTACTCCCGCCTCTGGGGACGCAGCCGACTCATCAAGGTTCCAGCTAGCGAGCCCAAAACTTCGTATACCTCCTCGCAGTGGCTCTCTCCAGGCAGGGGCGCCTGGGGTGGGCGTGTTGGCTGCGCAGTCCCGGGCTCAATGGCAGGACCGGATGGGTGCTGCCTTAGGGGCAGCGACTACCGGGCAGCATGGATTGGCTCCTGGTAGTGGTCAGTCCGCTCCCACAGTCGGCGGTCAGCCTGGGGTGCAGGCAATGGGGCCATGGGCACCAGGGGTCATGTGGGGTCCGCCGCCTATTGCGGTTCCTTTTGACGGCAACCCGGACTGTTTAGCCATGTTTCTGAGCCACGTGATCAGCCACCTGGACCAGTTTGCCTCCCTCTACCCGTCGAATTGGGCAATGGTGGTGGCCGTGACAGCGAGCCTGCAGGGTGAGGCTGCAGCCTGGGCAGCGGACTTGTATAGTGACCATTGTTCTATCCCAGCCTATAGCTGTCCTTGTTAAAGGCACAAGGACCAAACCCCTGTTGAGAAAATAGGCTGGAGACTCAAAACAAAACAAACCCCTTTTAATATGGGTAACCAAATTGCCAAATAGTCCAGAAACAAAAGCAGCAAACACAATCCAAATGGAGGAAATTGTCCACACAAAACACGATGCAAACAGAAAAGTAGTCACCAGCAATACTAACAGAACATGATCCCATGAAGTACTTTGCAACGGTTGCCTTCAGCAACCAGCACCACCCACACATTCCCCTTTTGTAAGTCAGTCCTCAAGGCGTGGCTTCTCAGTGCTTTCTCTTGAGTCGTCCCATAGTCTCTCTCTGGTCTACTCTCCTAGCTTGTCTCCTTTTTCGGGCGTCTCTCATTTCCGACAGCTGTGAGACATCCGAGTCTGACTCTTCCTCCCCACCCAGCTGCATCTCATCCTGCACACGATTGGAGGGGCCTGGCTCCTCACTGGAATGTGAATCTTGTAACTCCTCAGAGCCTCCCTCCACCTCCTCCTCCTCAGATTCCCCAGACTCTGCTGTTGAGAGCACAGGCTGGCTCGGAGTCACGACAACCATGCCCGGGAATTGGCCGACACTGGGCTCTTTCTGGCAGCGTTGCGGGACCGATCTGAAGATCCCTCCTGGGTCCAGCGTGCGGAAATGGAGGTCATGGGCCTGAAACAAAGGGGACGGCCCGTACGGGAATATGTGCGGGAATTCCAATGAGCAGCGGGCCGGTTGCGTTCCTGGCCAGAACGACTATTGGTCCACCACTTCCGCGTCGGCTTGGACAAAGACCTACGGCAGGCGTGCGTGGTAAGGGGTATATCAAACCGCCTCCCTGACTGGTTTTGGGTGGTAACCGAGTTAGATGCTGGGTTGCAAGAATTCCGGAGGGCCACGAAGGATCCGCCCACCCCTAGGCGAGCTGTGGAGAGGCCAAGGGACGACAGTCGGAAACCCCAGGGTCCCGGCCCCGCCTTTCGACCTGTGTTCAGATGTTTCAGGGGCAACCGACCCGGGCATCGGGCGGCGGAGTGTCCAGTCCTTGTGTCGCAGGGCAGTACAGTACCGGCCAGCAAACTGGGCCCCAAAGCAAGAAAACCCCAGAACGGTCACGGGTGGCTCGTCAAGCGGAGGGGGTTACGCCCCAAAGGTCTCCGCCACTGAAGAACGGTTGACGGAGTATGGCCACATGGACCCCACTGACGACCCTATGGTAAGTGAGCCAATCTACCCCTTTGTAATTCCCATCACTTTAACAAGCCCACGCACGGGCTGTACAGGCGAGTACCAGGCCCTGATAGATTTGGGGTGTACCCGCTGCCTTGTTAGTAAGGACGTAGTGAAAAGAGTGGGTATCAAGGTTGTTCGCTTGGCGCAGCCAATTAGCTTCCAACAGGTGGACGGGTCCCTTCTGGGCTGAGCCCCTGCCACTCTTATAACAGAACCAGTCAGAATGGACAAGGGGAAGCATTGGGAGGTCCTGAGGTTTATCGTGGTCCCCTCAATGTCTGAGGCAGTCATCTTGGGGCTTGCCTGGCTGGATAAATGGGGCCCCACTATCTGGTGGGAAGGTGGTTGTCGCCACCTACGACTTGGGGTTGGTCCCCAGCCACTGGGTATGGACTCGCAGGGAGAGCAGGAGGGAGTAAAAGCATCCCAGGAACGACCGGTACAAAAACCCAGCTTCCCAGAGGTGTATAGGGACATAGCGGAGGTGTTCAGTGAGCAGGAGTACGATTGTTTACCGCCACATCAGTCAACGGACTGTGCTATTGATATACTGCCGGGGGCCAAACTGCCCAAACCCCGCATGTATCCTATGACACCCCGTGAATTGGACGAGTTGCGGCGATACATTGATAAGAACCTCGCCCGAGGGTTCATGCAGCCGGCCCGATCCCGAATAGCAGCGCCCGTTCTCTTCCAGGAAAAAAAAGACGGTGGTTTACGGCTATGCGTGGACTTTTGTGGTATCAATGCGGTATGTGTTGAGCGCATGTACCCCCTTCCTCTGATGAAGGACCTGCTGGCTCACCTGGCCCAAGGCCAGGTGTTCACAAAATTGGACCTCCGGGAAGCATACTACCGGGTACGGATTAAGAGGGGTGACGAGTGGAAAACTGCCTTTAACTGCCCTTTGGGTAGTTATCAGTTCCGGGTGATGCCCTTCGGGTTGCAAGGGGCCCCCGCAGTGTTCATGCAGCTGATTAATGAAGTACTGCATGAACACCTGTATCGCGGGGTACTCGTATACCTGGACGACATCCTGATATACACTAAGACCATGGAGGAACACGTTAGGTTAGTGCGCGACGTGCTGCAAAAGCTGTTGCAGGCTCGGTTGTACGTCAAATTATCAAAATGTGAGTTCCATCGTTCACGCCTGGATTATTTGGGCTATCGGGTTTCGGCAGAAGGGATCGAAATGGACCCCAATAAGGTGAGGAGCGTACTGGAGTGGCAGGCAGTGAAAACACGCCAATTACAGAGTTTCCTGGGGTTTGCCAATTTCTATAGACTTTTTATTCCTTCCTTTGCCACGGTGGCATTACCCCTAACAGACCTGCTGCGCACTCGAAAGGCCAATACAAAACCACGTCCCGGACAGCCATTGGCCTGGACAATGGAGTGCCAACGCGCCTTTGAGGCATTGAAACTCTTGTTCACAAGGGAGCCCGTGTTGCTACATCCAGACCTGGCGAGGCCGTTTGTGGTGCAGGCTGATGCCAGCGATGTGGCTGTAGGGGCGGTTCTACTTCAGCAAAACAGCCAGGGGGCATTGCAGCCGTGTGCGTATACCTCCCGGAAACCGAAAGAGCATGGGCAATTTGGGAAAAAGAAGCGTTTGCAGTAAAGTGGGCCCTAGCAACATGGCGGCATCTGTTGGAGGGGGCGAGGAAGCCGTTTGAGGTCTGGACCGACCATAAAAACCTGGAGGTTTTACAGACCCCTCGACGGTTCTCTCCCAAGCATGTTAGGTGGGCGCAGTATTTCCGCCGGTTCCAATTTCAACTCAGATACGTGCCGGGGGGAAAGAACTTCCTGGCAGATGCATTGTCCCGCTTTCCTCAATATGACAGTAGGAGGGAGGAGGTGATACAGGCAATCATGCCCCCGTATAGCCAGGAGGAGGTGAAAGCAGTGCGCCGTTCAGCAACAACCGGGTTTGACAAAGATCTCAAAGCGGCCCTCTTAGACGACCCGTGGCTACGGGACAATCATGGAGTTCTCACAGAGCGAGATGACCTAGCTTGGCATGGTAGTAAGTTGTATGTTCCTGCGGCCATGCGGTCCCGTATCCTCCACCATTGCCACGATGCGAAACAGGCCGGCCACTTTGGGTTCCTAAAAACTTTGCATTTGGCTCGGCGGCAATTCTGGTGGCCCCGGATGCGGACAGACTGTTCTGTCCCAGCCTACGTCCGTCTTTGTTGCGTCACAAAAACAAACCCCTCTTCAACAGTAGGCTGGCAAAACCAACCCCTTTTTATTACAAAAACAGTCCTGATAAGTTTGCTCAAAACAAAAACAACAGAATACCTTTCCAACAGATAACTGGTTACAAAATCAGACAGAGCAGGAGTTTAAACAAAACATTCATTGGTAAAACAAACAGACCATGATCCCTGGAAGTTCTTACAAACGGTTGCCTTCAGCAACCAGCACCGCCCACACCTCCTCTTTATATACAGCAGTCACAGGGCGTTGCCTCTCAGTGCCTTCTCCTTTTTCCCTGGAGTAGTCTCATTGACTGCTGCTGATTTTCCCTCGCTAATTGTCTGCGTGTGCGGGCATCAATTAGCCTGTCCATCAGGTGTGAATCTTCCGAGTCTGACTCATTCTACTCACACAGCTGAGCTTCATCAGGAACACGACTGGAGGGCCCCGGCTCTTCCTCAAACCGTGAGTCCTGTAATTCATCAGAGCCTCCCTCTGACCCTGACGGCCCCTCAAATGCCTCCTCCACCTCCTCCTCAGATTCCTCAGACTCAGCTGTTGGGAACACAGGCTGGCACGGAATCACGACACAGACATAGAAGCATATGTCAAAAGCTGCCCAGTGTGCGCTACCTCAAAACCCCACATAGGGAAGCCTCCAGGGCTACTACAACCGGTAGCCAACCCAACCAGACCGTGGCAAGAAATAGCAATGGATTTCATCATGGACCTGCCCGAGAGCCGGGGTTATACTGTAATTTGGACTGTAGTGGACCTGTTTTCGAAGCAGGCCCACTTCATACCTTGTAAGGGGTTACCGTCAGCCCGGAAGTTAGCCCGTTTGAACTTCTGGCGGGAGTTCGTTCGATTCCTCGGATCCTCCCAAGGACTCAGCTCCACCTACCACCCTTGTATGAACGGAGCAGCAGAACGGGCAAACGCTGCGGTGGAGCGGTATCTCTGAAGCTATGTATCCCACCAACAAACGGAGTGGGTGGAGCTGGTGGTATTCGCTGAAGTGGCGTATAACAATGCTGTACACAGCAGTATGGGGTTCACCCCCTTCCAGGTGGTGTATGGTAGGGACTTCCTTCCCATTCCAGAGTGTAGCTCAGAAGACCTCCTGCCATGCAAACCTAGTGAATGGTCAACCCGAGTGAGCGGGTTGTGGGGTGTCATTAAGAAAGTGCTGACCAAAGCCAGAGACATTACTAAAACACAGACAGACAGGAAGCGGAGGGCACAGAAACCGTTTCACGTTGGGGAGTTAGTTTATCTGTCGACCAAGTACATAAGACTCTGGGTGCCGAGTAAGAAATTGGCACCTAAATACATAGGCCCGTTCCGGGTTGCGCAGGTTATTAACCCAGTGGCTGTGCGTCTACACCTGCCTCGGTGGTTAGGCAAGATCCACCCAGTATTTCACAGCAGCCTGCTGAAGCCGGTGGGGGAGGTCTCCCATGACTGTACGCCCAAAGTCCCGGGGCCCATTAGACAAGACCATTATGAAGTCCAAGAAATCCTTGATTCGCGGTCTAGACGGGGTAGGATTTACTACCTCGTTCATTGGAAAGGGTACCCTGTGTCGGAAGCGTCTTGGGTAAAGGACTCAGATGTCCAGGCTCCTCGCCTCATTAAAAAATACCATCTGAAGTACCCTGGGAAACCGGGAGGGCAGGCGGTAGGTGAGATGTAACCCTTAATTGACCACTTACACTGTTCTGCTTACCTTCCAGGAGGACACCTGGTAGAGGGAGCCACATGTTGAACCCCGCGAGGCCGACCCATCCGGGCTGACGAGCGGCGGGCTGCGAGCCCCTGGCGTTTAGCTCCGTCGCCACCCAGACGCCTTCCCGAGTTCTAACCTGCCTCCAGGCCCGTCGCCGCTGCTGGAACGCTTGCCTCGCGGGGCCGACACTCACTGGCAGGGAGGAGGCCGTCAGCTGGGTCCTCCATTGCCGGAACCCGACTGTGGGGCCGCACGACTGAGTGCGATGCCTAGACGGACGCTCTGGGCTCAGCTGCTTCGTGTGAGGAACGAAGCACCCTGCAAGGCACGAGAAAGCGGCCAGATGCTCCAGCTGACTTTAATACAATTAATTGTATTAGTTGATGCACCGGATGGTGGCCTCAGGGGTGGGGTAGTTTAACGAGGGTGGGGCCGGTTTCCTGGGGTGGGCAGGCGTGGGTAGCCTATGTAAGGCACTGGGAGCAATCCACTCCCAGTGCTATCTTTGTTTTGTACAGAGTGAATTAAAACTACCGTCAGTCTTTCGTTCCTGCTTGTTGGCTTGTTATTTGGAGCACCAAAAAGGACGACTTTGACATCAACCTTGATTTCATTGAGGGTCGCATCAGCATAGTGGTTACCCTCAGGGGGCCAGGTGGGCATGGCTGGGTGGGCGCGGCCGACTGGGTTTGCATGGTCAGGTGGGCGTGGCTGGCTCAACATTGCTCACGTTGGGGGGGCACCTGTGGGAGGCCAGGCGGGGCTGTGGAGGGATCTGGGGGTCTCCGGTGGAGAGGGGTGAGACCGGGGCAGGCGCCAGGGCATGGTCCATCGGGGGAGCCTTGCCGTCCCTCTCAGGCTGCGTGGGGGGACCATGGATGGTGCCGTGGGCTGCCTGGAGCCCTGGGCAACAGAGGGCAAGTGTCCAGCCTGGCCCTTGAGCTCCCGGGGCACCAGGACCGCACAGCCCAGTCCCACTTCCCTGAGGGGGCACCCGGCTGCACTTACCTCCTCCTCGAGGCTGCTGTTGCTGTGCTTGTTCTCCTTGGCCAAGTTGCTCAAGGTGGGTGCAGGAGGGCAAAGTGCGTGGGTCAGAGGGAGGCCCACTCTCTCTCTATGCGAAGAGACCCGGCTTTGTAACCAAAGCATCCTCAGCAATAGGATAGGAGACCACGAGGAGAGGCCAGGAGGAGGGGGCAAGGGAATGGCGAAAGGGCAGCAAGGCTGCTGGTGGCCAAGTGCTAAGGCAGGACTTCCCTCAGACCCTCCCTCCCTCTCATTCCAATCTCCCTCCTTCCTTCCTCGGGGGGCGGTTGAAGCAGGATGGTGGTTTTGCTCGGGAGGAACCTCACTTTGCTGCTGGCGCTCTTCAAGAAGGGTGAGCTGGCTGCCTCCGCTGCCCTCCACTGCTGCTCCCCACACCCCGCCGCCCCCGAGTTATCAGCTCTGTTGTAGGAAATGCTCATGCGCTTCCATGGTGTGCCACAAGAGAGCAAGCTGGCTTCACACCAGAAAGAAAGACATGTGGCTTTTCCTGCAGCATCATCCAAGGCCCCCCTCTCTCCCCGGAGCTGCCTCACAAACAGGTGCTGCAGCCGGGAAGATTCAGAGCCAGCAGGAATCTGCCTACACGGAGCACCAGCTCATCCCCCCCCCCAAGTGGTACCTATTTTATCTACTCGCATAGAACATGCTTTCGAACTGTTAGGTGGACAGAAGCTGAGGCAAGTGATGACCTTACCCTGACATGCAGTGCTAGGACTCAAACCGCTGGAGCAGAAACCATCTCCAGAGTCATTAAGCAACTGAGCCACCACGCCTCTACTGGGATGTCACCATCTATTTATGCTGGTTGTTGTTTTTTCCATTTAAATTGTTATTCTATTGTTGGCTTTTCTGCTGTTAGCCACTAAGAGAACTTGGCAGTTAAATTGGTATATAAATTTAGCAAATAGATAAAATATGAAATGGGCATGAAAGCAAGCAGATTCTGAGGATAAAGCCCCACAATAACCCCAATCTATGAGGGTTATACAGCTATGAGAGGCATACATCTTCCTTACTTGAACTCTCAACCTAAAGAAACAGAGCAGTCATTATGCATGCCCTTGTACTGGAGGTGCCAGCACCCCATTAAGCAGACTATTTCAGTATATATTCCTATTGTTTTTATACATTACCTGACCACCAAGCTGTGATGTGTGTGAAAACCACAGATAGTTCATATTTGTTTGTTTGTTCATTCAATTTCTATATTATTTATTATATACTGTATATATAGCCACCCATACAGGAGCATGGTGGCTCATGTGGTTAGGATGCTGGGCTGAAAATCGACAGGCTCACATTCAAGACCCAGTCGCTGCCACGAGACAGGGTGAGTTCCTGTCACACGCGCCAGCCCTGCCAACCCAGCAGTTTGAAAGCGGGCGACTGCGAGTAGATAGATGGGTACCACTTCGGTAGGCAACTTAATGGGGACATGAAAGGAGCCCCTAACTGGGCACTCCTTGGGTAACGGTGACATCACCATTCAATCCTTGCAATGTGGAAGTGCTTCGGTGCTCCCGACATGACTGTAGTAGTAGTACTAGCCACCCATCTCAATCCAATTGACTCCTTTCCCACCAACCTTGACTACAAAGGGGATTATAACTTATAAAACTAGGTACATTTTATAAAGCACTGAGTTTAATCCCCAGTAGAGTTTTGAACCACATAAAATCTATACTAATTACAATAACTGCATGTGTATGAAGAGTGCCAATAATGAAACCAGTTGTATACTGCCTCCTGGTGGTCAAGTAATGCATAAAAAACCAATAATCCCAGAATGTTTTCAGATCAAAGTTCTCTTTCATGAGTTTCAGAGATTGCTATGAATTCATTCTTATTAATCAATCTAAACTAGCATTAGTTTTTTCCTACCTTAGAAATTAGAGAAGGATGTTTTAGAAAGCTACACTTTTCTTTAAAAATCCAGAACAAAAAAGCTACTAGGAAGAAGCTGCTGGTTATTTGGTGTGTGTTAAGAGATGCATTGAGGAGAGTGGGAAACTGGAAACACCCTGAGAGTCAAAAAAGAAATAATAACCAATGGAGCTGATATGAAGGAAAGCTGTAACTGACCATTGCAGGGAAAGGAGAATCAGCTTTTTAGCTATAGTGTAAGGTAGCAAGTTGACAGTGATGATATCCCCTACCCAAACTAAAGTTCTTGCTTTTTAATGGTAAATGTTTCTGGTAAAGCATCTTTTACTCAGGATTTAACCATGGATTAAAGTGTTGATGTGGGATGTATCACAAAAGCCTGGCTGAGAGAAAACAATTACTCCGTATCTCCCAGTAATGACTGCTGTGTTACTGTATGGTACAATAGGTTAGGTGGAGAGGTAAAGTGATTGTGGTCTATAGGAATTCCAACATGCTGACTTGCTAGATAAACACAATATTCAAACACTTTTGCACCTCCCTCTCTTGCCTGCCCTATGAAAAAGGGTCCTCCAAATATAACACTTTTTATTATTTTTAGAAAGTTTCTTTTCAACATACTGAATCAAGGAGCCATGGTGGTGCAGTGGTTAGAAGGCAGTATTGCAGGCTAATTCTGCTCACTCCCAGGAGTGCAATCCTTACCAGCTCAAGGTTGACTAAGCCTTCCATCTTTCTGAGGTTGGTAAAATGAGAACCCTGATTGTTGGGGGCAATATGCTGACTCTGTAAACCACTTAGAGAGTGCTGTAAAGCAGCGTTCCTCATCTTTTCTGGGTTAGTGGCCTGGCGCGGGGGGGGGGGGAGAGGGGATGGTCTTATGTGAGGGGCAGGTACGCGTGCATAGCTTTGTGTGAGTGGCAGGCGCACACGCCTGCTGTTGTGAAAGTGGGGCAGCAAGCACCAGCGCCCGCCACTCACGCATGTTGGGCTATGAGTGCCAGTGCCTGCCGCTCATGAGGCCTGGTTGCAAATAGGCCACGGCCTGGTAGTGGGCCGTGGTCCACAGGTTGGGGACCCCTGCTGTAAAGCACTATGAAGCGGTATATAAGTCTAAGTGCTATTGCTATCAAAAAATTATGGAAATATATAGTGAGGGAAAAAATTATTTGATCCCCTGCTGATTTTCTACATTTGCCCACTGACAAAAAAATGATCAGTCTATAATTTTAATGGTAGGTTTATTTTAACTGTGAGAGACAGAATAACAACAAAAAAATCCAGAAAAATGCATTTCAAAAAAGTTATAAATTGATTTGCATTTTAATGAGTGAAATAAGTATTTGACCGCTTCGCAAAACATGATGTCATGTATCTGACTAATGAAACACTTCAAAGAATTTTCAGGCATGGTTTAACCTAAAAAAGCCTTTATTAGTGTAGAGCGTGTCAGCACGGCATGTTGGATGCCAAGATCTGAATTTCCCTTCCCTTTGCACATAACATTCCAGGCATTTCCCCTCCCCTATTTTGGGGTCATGATTCACATCTTCCAATTAACCCGGAGGGCAAAGATTCACTTCCGTTCCCTTTCGCGGGCTTTTCTCTCCTCCCTCCTTCTCATCTGAATTAACTCTAAAAGTACCAGACAGTTCTGCATATTGTCAAAGCAAGAATATTCAATATTAGCAGCGTTGACATCCGGCCCCCCTTACAAAAAGGACAGATCCTGTAATGTAAACAAAAGCATATGTTAATGACTAGTTTTCGGTTCGTTGGGGTATTTCGCATGAAACCTTTTGACAAGCCTGTCAGCTTTCACCTCACTGGATTTCACCCAGGTGGCTTCAGACAACGGGTATCCCTTCCATTGTACTAGGTACTGCAATTTCCCTTTAAAAATTCTAGAGTCAAGAATACGTTTCACTTCATAGTGGGTCTGTCCCTCGACTACGAGGGGCCCAGGTGCCTTCTTTGGGGGGGGTCTTAAAGTGGAGCCCGGATAAGGTTTCAACAAGCTGCAATGGAAGACTGGTTGAATTCTCCCTAAAAATCTAGGGAGTTTTAGTTCTACGGTGACCGGATTGATGATCCTTACTAAGGGGAAAGGCCCCAAGAATTTTGGTCCTAATTTCTTGCTGGGCAATTTGAGGTGTAAATATTTAGTTGACAAATAAACCTTTTCCCCAAATTGGAATGTTCTTTGGGGAGCCCTCTTTCTATCAGCCTGCTTTTTATAGGTTTCAAAAGTCTTTTTTAAAGCAGTTTTTGTGTTTCTCCAAACTTCTTCCCACCCCCTCACTCATAGGTCAAGTGTCTGGGAAGCAGAGGGCACCTGAGGGTATTCAGGTATTGGGCTGAACTCTTTTCCTGTGGCCACTCTGACAGGCGTGTAGCCGGTGCTGCTGTGCACAGAATTATTTTATGCCACCTCCGCAAAAGGGAGGAGGTCAGTCCAGTTCGTCTGTTGGTAAGAAACGTAGCATCTAAGATATTGCTCCACCATTTTCTTAGTGGATTCTGCAGCCCCATTGGTGGCCGGATGAAAAGCAGATGATAAACCTTGAGATGATCCAATTAATTTAAGAAAACTCCTCCAAAACCTCGCTGTGAACTGCACCCCCCTGTCCCAAATTATTCACTTAGGGGCGCCATGCAGCTGGTAGATATGTTTCAGGAACAATTTGGTCAGTCGTTGGGCAGATGGGAGTCCTTTGCAGGCAATGAAATGAGCCTGCTTCGAAAACAGGTCTATCACAGTCCAGATGACAGTATTTCCTCTACTTTCAGGTAGGTCTACTATAAAGTCCATAGCTATTTCTTCCCATGGTTGAGAAGGGTCTGCCACGGGTTGCAGTAACCCAGGGGTTTTCCCTGGGATTCTTTTTATTGTGGCACATACAGTACAACTTTTTACATAGTTTTCCACATCCCTTTTCAGCCCCGGCCACCAAAATTGCCGGCGGGTGAGGTGTAGGGTTTTCAAATATCCAAAGTGTCCAGCCTGTTTTACATCATGGCTGTGTTTGAGAGCATTAAGACGGAGGGCTTCTGGCAAATATACTTTCCCCCCTTTGTAAGCCAAGCCATCCCTGCACGTTAGGGAGGTTTGATTATCTTTGAACCATTGATCGGTGAGGAGCTCTCATTTTATTTTCTGTACCCAAGGGTCATCAGGATTGGGGACCTTGCGAGGCGTAAGTTGAGCGGTAGTTTGTGGATTGGGGATAATTGCCTTGTTAACCTCCTCCCGTTCGCTTTTGTATTGGGGTAACCAGGATAGCGCATCAGCTAGGAAGTTTTTTCCTCCTGGTATGTACTTTAGAGTGAAGTTGAAGCGGTTAAAGTACTGTGCCCACCGCACTTGCTTTGGGGACAATTTGCGGGGAGTTTTCAGTGCTTCTAGATTTTTGTGATCTGTCCATACTTCAAATGGC
>NW_015387135.1:450107-462374 GCF_001527695.2 Protobothrops mucrosquamatus
TGAAGGCCTCTTTCTCCCAGATTGCCCATCTCCGCTCGCTTTCAGTAAATTTCTTAGAGGTGTAGGCGCAGGGTTGCAGGACCCCACTTTTGTTCTTTTGTAGTAACACAGCTCCAACTGCCACACCGCTGGCATCGGCTTGAATCACAAAGGGCTCCCCTGGGCAGGGGTGCTTTAGGACCGGTTCAGCAGCAAATAGTCTCTTTAAATTCTCAAAAGCTGTTTGACAGCCCATCATCCATGCTAGTGGTTGGCCCGGTCATGGCTTCCCTCCTCCTTTGCCTGTTTTGAGTAGTTCTGTAAGGGGTAGGGCAATCTTGGCAAAAGAGGGGATGAATTGACGATAAAAGTTGGCAAAACCCGGAAAGCTCTGGAGCTGTTTGCGAGTCTTTGGGGGCTGCCATTCGATTATAGCTTTCACCTTGGCTGGATCCATTTCAATGCCCTCGTTGGAAATTCTGTAGCCAAGATAATCTAATTGGGTCTGGTGAAATTCACATTTCGACAATTTGGCATAAAGCTTGGCATTCAATAGTTTCTTTAACACTTCTCTCACCAGCTTTATGTGATCAGTCATATTCGTGCTGTATATCAGGATATCATCAAGATACACCAAAACCCCTTTGTACAAGTGATCATGTAGGACCTCATTAATCGACTTCATAAATATGGCTGGGGCCCCCTGTAGTCCAAATGGCATGACTTTGAACTGATAGCTACCCATAGGACAGTTGAAGGCAGTTTTCCACTCGTCTCCCTCTTTTATTCTCACCCAGTAATATGCCTCTCTCAGGTCTAATTTAGTGAAGACACTCCCCTTAGCCAGATGGGTTAATAAGTCCTTTAGGAGGGGGAGAGGGTATTTGTTTTCCACACTCACAGCGTTGAGACCCTTATAGTCTACGCAGAGACGAAGAGACCCATCTTTTTTCTCTTTGAACAACACAGGGGCTCCCACGGTAGATTTGGCCCGTTCGATGAACCCCCTCGCTAGGTTTTTGTTCATGTATTGCTGCATCTCCTCCATTTCGAGGGGGGACATAGCATACATTCTTGGCCGTGGGAGTTTGGCTCCTGGCACCAGTTCGATGGAGCAGTCATTGGGTCTGTGAGGGGGCAGGACATCGCATTCTTTTTCACTAAATGCCTCTGCCAGGTCCCGGTATTCATTGGGGATGAGTGGTTCACTCGGCGGCGGTGAGGCAGCCATGTGCACTCACTCATTGGGTGGCCTAAGATGTCCTGCAACATCGGTTGAATCAGCGGTAGGTTTATGCCCTATAGGTAGTCTCACAGTTCTCATTCCTTTCTCCCACCAGATAAACGGCTTCCGCTTGTCCAACCAGCCTAGCCCTAGGATCACAGTCTCAGTCATTTTTGGAGCCACTAGGAAGCGAATAAACTACCAGTGCGCACCTATTTCTAGGCGTAAGGGCTCAGTTACTTGTGTGACAAGAGTCCCTCCCATCAGGGAGCCATCGGCTTGCTCAAACCTCACAGGTTTGGAAAGCTGTTTTGCCCGTATGCCCATTTTCATGGCAAACAGCAGACTAATAATGCAGCGGGTGCATCCAGAATCAATTAGCACGTTTAAGTCCATTTGTGCCCCAGCCTTAGGGATTATAAGTTTGGCGGCCAGTGAAAAAGGCGGGATTTGTCGACTCACCATCGGGTCGTTCTCTCCTTCATCGTCGCTGTCAAAGGAGAGTAGAGCAGGGGCGGGTCCACCCAGAGTCCCGGCGTCCTCCTATGTGGGGGGTGTAATCTGGGCAACAGGTTCTTGCGTGACCCGGTTGGATTTTTCTCTTGTTAGCCGCTGGGCAGGTTTCCTTCTCGTTGCTGGTTCCGGTCTGCTCTGCAGTCAGGGGTAGGGGACTGGACAGGTTGCCGCTCGATGTCCCTCTTGTCCACACCAAAAGCACTTAAATGATGGGCCTGCAGGTGGTCTGGGTCTCTCAGCCATCGCAGTAGTTGGAGGTTTTCGTGGGGGTGATTGCTGTCCGGGTTGTTCTGGCAGCTGCTCGGATTCAGGTGGGGGAGGCTTCTTATAGCAGGCGAGCTGAACGTCTAGCTTCACTGCTGCCTGGTACCATTCTTGCAGCTGATCAGGTACGGCTCGATAGATGCAGGCCTGAGAGAGGTGATCATCTAATCCCTCAATGAAGTGATGGATTAGGGATTGTTCAGGCCACCCCTCTATTCGACCTGCTATCTTGCGAAATTCCCGCATGTACTCCAGGGCAGGTCTGCCGGCTTGTTTTATTTTGTGGATCTGTTCTCTTGCTTTAAGACCAATAGATGGGTCCTCAAATCTTTCCCTCAGCCCTAGGAGGAAGAGGTGGGGGTCCTCCAATTCGGGGGCTTGCTCATTATATAAATTGTTCAGCCATTCGGATGCTTCTCCCTCTAGGCTGGACGCAATCACATCGACCATGGCCCCCGGGTCCGGGTAGAGATAGGCCCAGCAATTCAAATGAGAACGCACTTAGTTGAGAAAAAAACCCAGCTTCTCTGGGTCCCCATCGAAGGTTGCTCTGAAAAGTGGTGCAATCATAGGCTGTTGGGGCCCCCACTGTGGCTGTTGCTGCTGGCCCCATCCTGGCTGCAGATTTATACTCAGGGGTTGCACGTTCGGGGGCTGTGGCCAATCTCCCTGCTGTGGTCGGTCTCCCACCAGCTGCTGATCTCCTGGCTTCTGCACCACCCCAAGCTGTTGCAAGGCCTCTATTAGCTGTGGCAAGCTCAGAGATCGCTGACCATCCATCTGCTGGGGAACCCAATCTACCCATTGCTGCAGATGCCTCAGACTGGATTTCCCTCTCTCCAGGAATTGATTTCTGCTTTTCACCTCTGGGTTTTGAAATCTTTCCAGTGACTCACCCAAAACTTCATTATCTCTCCATTCTGCTTTTGAAGTCTTTGCTCCCAGCTGGGAGATCTGCCAGAGTTCTTTCTCCCCTGACTGGCTGGCTGCCGCTCCACTCCCTGGGGGAGCTGCTGCTGCTGAGGTGCTGGCCTCAAGCCATCTTTCTCCTTCCATAATGAGATCTTCCCCGGATCTTTGTCAGTCTATCACCTTTAGTTTAGGAATAGTGACCGAGACCCGGGACCTCTTAATTGGTTTAAAAAATTTGTGGATCTTGGCATGATGTCATGTGTCTGACTAATGAAACACTTCAAAGAATTTTCAGGCATGGTTTAACCTAAAAAAGCCTTTATTAGTGTAGAGCGTGTCAGCACGGCATGTTGGATGCCAAGATCTGAATTTCCCTTCCCTTTGCACATAACATTCCAGGCATTTCCCCTCCCCTATTTTGGGGTCATGATTCACATCTTCCAATTAACCTGGAGGGCAAAGATTCACTTCCGTTCCCTTTTGTGGGCTTTTCTCTCCTCCTTCCTTCTCATCTGAATTAACTCTAAAAGTACCAGACAGTTCTGCATATTTTGTCAAAGCAAGAATATTCAATATTAGCAGCGTTGACACATGGCTTAGTACTTGGTGGCAAAACCCTTGTTGGCAATCACAGAAGTCAGATGTTTCTTGTAGTTGGCCACCAGGTTTGCACACATCTCAGGAGGGATTTTGTCCCACTCCTCTTTGCAAATCCTCTCCAAGTCATTAAGCTTTCGAGGCTGATGTTTGGCAGCTTGAACCTTCAGCTCCTTCCACAGAGGTTCTCATGCAAGACTTGATGGTACATGGCCCCGTCCATTGTCCCTTTGATGCGGTGAAGTTGTCCTGTCCCCTTAGCAGAAAAACACCCCCAAAACATGTTTCCACCTCCATGTTTGACAGTGGGGATGGTGTTCTTGGGTTCATAGGCAGCATTCCTCCTCCTCCAAACACGCCAAGTTGAGTTGATGCCAAAGAGCTCAATTTTGGTCTCATCTGACCACAACACTTTCACCCAGTTCTCCTCTGAATCATTCAGATGTTCATTGGCAAACTTCAGACGGGCCTGTATATGTGCTTTCTTGAGCAGGGGGACCTTGCGGGCGCTGCAGGATTTCAGTCCTTCAAGGTGTAGTGTGTTACCAATTGTTTTCTTGGTGACTATGGTCCCAGCTGCCTTGAGATCATTGACAAGATCCTCTCATGTAGTTCTGGGCTGATTCCTCACCGTTCCCATGATCACTGAAACTCCATGAGGTGAGATCTTACATGGAGCCCTAGATTGACAGTTATTTTGTGTTTCTTCCATTTGCGAATAATCGCACCAACTTCTCACCAAGCTGCTTGGCGATAGTCTTGTAGCCCATTCCAGCCTTGTGTAGGTCTACATTCTTGCCCCTGACATACCTGGACAGCTCTTTGGTCTTGGCCATGGTGGAGAGTTTGGAATCTTATTGATTGATTGTTTCTGTGGACAGGTGTCTTTTATACAGGTAACAAGCTGATATTAGGAGCACTCCCTTTAAGACAGTGCTCCTAATCTCAGCTCATTACCTGTATAAAAGACACCTGGGAGCCAGAAATCTGGCTGACTGATCAAATTGATCAAATACTTATTTCACTCATTAAAATGCAAATCAATTTATAACTTTTTTGAAATGCGTTTTTCTGGATTGTTTTGTTGTTATTCTGTCTCTCACTGTTAAAATAAACCCACCATTAAAATTATAGACGGATCATTTTTTTGTCAGTGGGCAAACGTACAAAATCAGCAGGGGATCAAATATTTTTTTCCCTCACTGTAGATGCAGTAATACAAAGTTAGCATTATTTTCTTTAAGCAGGAGCTGGGAGTAAATTTACACACAGTAAATTTAAATTCAAAGATCACTACTAGAGAAATTAAAGAATTACACTGAGATTACTAAGCCTCCTACTTTTGGACTATGTCCACCTGCCCTTTGTTTTTGTAACAGCCAGACAGACTATTATGTTGCTCTTTCATTGGCTATGAGAGTACCAACTCCCCCCATTATTCCAGCTTGTACTGGCTACACACATGCATCATGGAACATATTCATTTGGATACTCCCTTCATGGAGACATGGTGATACTTCTGCTGATATCCATATAGCTTTCTTGGCAACAATACAGAAGTAGTTTATCATTAGCTTCTTGAGATTTTTTTTTTCAATTTACCAGACTAGTTCTGACATACCCTGGGAATCTCCCATCCAAGTATTAAACAAGCTGTCCCCTGCTTACATTTCTGCGATCAGCCACGATTCCCACTGTACTGCTATGTATTGGTTTGTCCAGCTTTAAGTAGTTTTGAAATAATGATAACCATATCATAATATTGTGTTGTCCATGATTAATGTTTCACAAACATTAATCATCACTCAATGTTATAATAATCAAAAGGTGATGCTTGTTGGCATTCAGCTTTTAGTTTTTTTAAAAAAACTCAAGATATTACGTAACTGAAGGTATGTATTTTGATCATCAGACTTTGCTTGTGAGGCCAGCATACCACAAAGATCTCTAAATCCTACTAACATACCCATTTTGTTGGTCTCCCGAGTTTTCTGTTTTTCACTTCTCCCATCAAGATTGTCACCATCATCGTCGTCATCATCAACATCTTCACTGTACTGGCCAAGTGCATTGACTAGCTCCACAAATATTTCATCATTGATAAATCCACACTCTGAAAATTAAGCATACACGAACACCAGATGAGGCACATATTTATTACAAGGCTGTGTATAACTAAGGAAATCTAGTCTACCATACAGTAAAGAGAAAGCACTTTCTTAAGACTGAAGCAAAATAAAAACTTAAATAAGATTACGTGCCATGGAGCTTACAACACACAGATCTATAAATATCCATGTATAAATAAATCTATTAGTGAAGAAAAGAGAGTAATCCTCACCAGAACTTTTTCCATTTAGTAGTTGCTACTTTTCAATTCTATTTATTTATTCTATTGTTTTATTTAGTTTATTGTTTTAGTTTATTGTTAAGTAGGAATTGAAAGATCTATGCAAGACTCAGGCCTAGACAACAGCCTAAAATCCTTTTTTATTAAGGAAACTTAAGGCTTATTTGAATTAGTTATGAACGTAATATTCAGTACAATATCACTGCATTAAAGCTTAGTGTCAAAAAGTGGCATCAGTATAAGCAAGCAGATTTCCTGTATTGTGCAGAAAGAACTATACATCTGTAAAGAGAGGATACAAAAATGGAATCATGAACAATGGCAATTACATTATTTGATGCGAAGAATGTTTTCTCAGAAACAATGTATGATATTATAATGAGTGAGGAGTGAGAAGAGGTTGAGCCCTAGGTTCCTGCAGTGTCGGGTGTCTCAGGGCTTGAGTTTCTCACCTCTTCCTTCTACGATCTACCTGGAACCGCTGGGTGAGGGAGATGACTGGATCCAAAGATGACTTAAAGAGTGGGTGGGCTTCAGGACCCCTTTTATCCCCCAAAGTTCTTGCTTTGTTGATTCACAAGACTGGAAGCTATTCTTTCCTTGTTGATTTTCAACTCTGGTAGCTGTTGATAGGATTTGGGAGGGCTTTCCCATGTGCTCAGGCCCAACTTCAGTTTTCTAGTTTAGGTGAAAATTTTCCTTTGTTTTCTTAACGACTTAGTACCTTCTTATCTATCTCCTGAAAGGATCTTTTACACAAGATTCCTGGCTATCCACCTTGCTTACATGCCTGCTTAATCTTTAGGTATGGCAGCTTCAGTCTAGTCTCACAATACCTAGCTATACATCTCTACCCCTGGCTGAGTCGGTGATGCTGGCAGCTGCAGCCGGCCAGCACAGATGAGGAGGAATTGCCTCCTCCGCCTGATCTGAGAGTATGCAGAGCAGAGAAGAGGCAGGAGCAATGGAGGTCAGCCTGGCTACTCACAAGTCAGCAGCCTCGCCCCTCTGGATGGGCTGCACTGGGCAATGGCTATTTAGTGCAACAAGAGGAGGGGAATGACGCTGGGAAGAACATGTCTTTTGGTGCCTAGTATTTGCCAGTTTCTTTGTTGATCTTCCTGACCTGGACTGTGGACTTAGACCTTGGATTCGTGCCGTGACTCTTGGATCTACTTTCGGATTTGCCTTGCCTTTGAATTTGACAGTGGACTTTGTGTGTGTGTGTGTGGGGGGGGGTGCCTTGCTTGCCTCTACTGTGTCCTTGTCATGTGGACTGCTCCAGCTTTGTTGATTTGTGCAGGAGTCATTTCAGAAATGAATTGGGACACTCATTGGGGGGTTGCCTTGTTGCTGGACTGGAATTCCCTGGGAAAGACTTTTGTAGGGTTTCAAAGCCTCAATAAACTCCTTGAATCCTCTGTGGTGTGTGTATGTGAGCAGGAGCAGGACAGGGGCTCTGGATTTTTGGGTCCCCAGGGTCTAGCCATTTCTCATCTTTGACTCTGGGCAGAGTTGCACTCCCCCAGACTGAGCTGGTATACAATTTGGGTGGTCTTCCTGGATGCACAGCTCCTGCTTGATGAGCAGATGACAGCCATGGCTGGGGTGGGGGGGCTCTGCACAGTTCCATCTTGTGCACAAATTACACCCTTTCCTGGATGGGGAACTCATAACTTAACCACCTCCCAGTTGGATTATTGCAATAGACTTTACATGGGGTTTCCCTTCAAGACCACTTGCAAGTTACAAGTGGTCCAGAATGCAATGGTGCACACAGTATTGGGTGCCCATAGGTTTGCCCATGTTACACCTTTATTGTGCAAGCTGCACTGGCTCCCACTTTTCTTCCAGGTGCAATTCAAGGTGCTGGTTAACACCTTTAAACTCCTATATGACACAGGACCTGGTTATTTCTGGGACTGCCTTTCCCTAAGTGTATCTGTCTGTCCCACTAGATCAGATAGGGTGGGCACACTCCAGGTCCCCTCCCTGAAATTTTGCCATCTAGTGGGACCTCGGAAATGTGCCTGTCAGTCCTGCCCCAACTTGGTTCCTTAAGCAAGAACAACCCTCGACTCCATTTGGTGTGAAAGGTTTACTTTACTAAAGGCCAAATGGATTATAGTATAGCAAAGCCAGAACTGAGGTTCGCATGCCAAACTGTCCCAGTTAACTTTTTCCGCTTTATCCCTTCCCACTGTTGATCTCTCATTGTCCAATCATATTCAAATAAAATGTTTTGGGAACAGATTCTTCAACTGTAGACTGGGCAGTGTGGAGGTGCATGCCTTTCCCAGCTGTCTGACCTTGAATTTGTGTCTCTAGAACAGGGGTGTCAAACTGCCGGCCCACGGGTTGGATGCATTATAGCGAAACTGCACCCACCCCATTGCCGGCAATGGCAAAAAAGTCACGATACGTCGCGACACGTCACGTGACGTTGCGAGTTTGACACCCCTGCTCTAGAAGGTATGCTGAGTCGTTAGCCTTCCCCCCTCCCTTCCAGCTCCCTCCCCCCATAGTTCATGGCAGACTGGCAGCTTGAGAATGAAAAGTGCAGGCGTGAGGTGGCAGTTCTGACAATGTCTTTTCCATGGCTGCTCCTACCTTGTGCAACACCCTCCTACCAGTGATTCAACAGGCCCCCACCTTTCTATCCTTTTTGAAGGCCATTAAAACCTGGCTTCTTATGGAGGTGCTGGGATAGGATTGTCTAGGTATAGTATGGAAGGAGGGCAACTGAGCCTGCTGTGGGACATCTCAAGGGGACGATTAAGGCACAGTTTTTGTTTTATTATTTTACTGTTTTTACTGTCCTATAATGCTTTGGAGAAGCATTGTGGCCTAGTGGTGAACACGCTCACCTCCCACTCGGAAGGTTGAGAGTTCAATCCTAGGTAGCAGCAGATGTTTCTCTCCTAGGGCACAAAGAAAAAATGTCTGCTGCAAACTCCATATGGCGTCAGGAAGGGCATCTGGCCAGTAAATGCTCAGCTCCATCCAGTCACCCTAAATTAAGGGATTACAGGATCATAAAAAGGAGGGGGTTTTTTAAACTGTCTTATGATTGTTTAATCAATTGGTTTTATTGTTGTTGTGAGCTACCTAGTGTTGCTTGATGGGCAGCCATATATATCTTTTAAATAAATAATAAATTATATTTATCAGACAGACCATATCAACTACCTGAAGCAAATGCTTTAGAAAAAGGCACATAACTTACCTCTATCTCCATGTACCTTTCCATCATAATTTTTTATTAGTTCTTCAATAAATGTTCCATCCTGATCAAGCACTTCATCACCCATATAAGGAATGTTATGTAAAACTGTCTCATCCTCTACCTAAAAAAAATAGAAATATAACAAAGTAAAACATTTTGCTTCTGTGAACAAAGGTAAGAAGCTTCCACCCCTTACACAGCAGCACAAAGTAAAATAATAGGACAAACTACGGTGTCATTGATATCTCAGCTGGTCTGCAGAAAAATTGCATCACAAATTGAATGAAAGTCAGTTACCAGGGGTTGGACAGATAAAAGGCAATGTGCTACGGTCTTCTGATTAATCAGAGAACAAGGGTCAAAAAATGCTTTTAAACCAAAAGGCCAAGAAAAGGATATCAACTTGATCAGTATTAGATATAAATACTTTGGACTTCAGAATTAATTTTCCTCCTTCATCCTAAACTTTACACTCAATTTCTTTCATGTGTATATTTTTAAATTGCTTGATGGCAAGACTTTTCTCTTTAACATTTCAGCTGCTCTGAGAGACAACTGTTGTCTGAAAAGCAAGATAAGTAAACAGCAAATAAATCATACACAAAAACCAAAATGATATCCTGTCCTACATACTACTATTGACAACACAATGCAACATACTAATCCATATTTCTTATCAGTGTGGCAGCTGTCATATGCTCAAGGCTCTCTCTCTCTCTTCCTTTCTCTCTCAGAAAAGCTGTTACCTTAAAAACAAAAATATTCAACATAATCCCCTATGTATTTATGACGGTTGCAGTGTCCCAGGGTCATGTGATCACCTTTTGTGACCTTCTGACAAGCAAAGTCAATGGGGAAGCCAGATTCACTTAACAACCATGTTACTAACTGCAGTGATTCACTTAACAACGGTGGCAAGAAAGGTTATAAAATGGGGCAAAACTCACTTAACTGTCTCACTTAGCAACAGAATTTTGGGGCTCAGTTGTGGTTCTAAGTCAAGGACTACCTGTAATGGCTATTAGAAACTAAGATAAACCTGTGTATGTCACAGTTTTCTAAATTTATGCACTAACAACGGATGTATCCAAAGGACTAGAACAGTTCTATGTTGACATTTAAGAAGCCCCACAACAAACACTGAAAAGAGATATACCTCATGGGGGATTTCAATGGCAAAACTGGAGACAAAAAAGAAACAGAAATTGGCAGATTTGATTTAGGAGAAAAAAATGAAGCAGATGACCACTTGTACAGTTTCGTCAATAAAATCAGAAGAGGGTCACCAGTATACAGTTTATTCAATCTAAGCACCACTTGTATACATGGACATCTCCAAAAGGACTGTATGACAATCAAATAATTATATATTATTCAGCCAATTGTGTTTTCTTACGGAAGTCGCAGATACCTCTGTTAAAACTTTACCTGGTGCAGACTGTGGCTCAGATCATCAACTACTTGTAGTTAAGTAGTTGTAGCCAAGTCTATTTTGAATTCATATTCTGCAACACCAAAAAGAACACAGTAACCAGTAAATATCTCAACACAAGTTCATCTCTATATGTGTCAGAGCATGCACAGTCTTATTGTGCTGAGATAACCCAGGAGTAAACACAGTAAACAGTGGTCTATATTAAATGGTGGTTTATATTACACTATCTACAATATACACTAGAAACAAAATATATACATGTGGTAATACAGCAAACTCCAACATATAGCAGTTACAGCAGGAAACGGACAAGAGAAAGAGAGAACACAGCAGCAAAAGCCTTCCCTTTTATACTCAGGGTCTTAAAGGGATACAGACACCTGCTGAGTCATTCCTATCATTGTATCATCCACCTTACATTACATCAGCTGGTTAGTCTTTAAATCATTATCCTGACAATATGCAGTTGAAGTAACAGATTCAGATTACTTAACTTTGTAGAAAAGTAACCAAATGAATTATGGGGGGAAAATGGAAAACATCATAAACAAAACTCCACATAAAAAAGAACCACTGAAAACAAGCAAATGGTTCTCTGAAGACCCTATCCAAATAGCTGAATAGAGAAGGAAAGTTAAAGCTATAGGCAGCAAAGATGAAGTGAGGTGGCTAAATGTGGGATTTCATTGTAAAGTTAGAAAAGAGAAATAAAATTACGAGAAAGAGCATTGCAAAGAAACAAAGGAAAGAAACCAAAAAGGACAGATATTTTTGTCCTGAAAAATCTCAGACACCATTCGCTGCGTACAAAAAACCCGGCAAGGATGGGAAAGATAATCAGAAGCAAATAAAAAATAAAGATAGACACTGAATAATTGTATGCAATGTTCTTCAACCCTGTAACCAAAATATGAAGCAGACCCAGTGTAATGATCCACTTCAACTAACCACCCAAGAAAGCAGAACTCTTGAAACAGGCATTGTCTCAAAAGGATACTTTTATTTGGGGTCAGTGACAGTATGGAAGTCAAGGCGAGATCTGGGGAAAATCCCACGCAAACGGTATAGTTAAGCAAGCAATATTCCTCCTCCCACCAAAGTCATAATGTCCATTTGAAATTCAGCCAATCCACAGGTGGTATGATGTGTGGATAACTGGCACAGTTGGCGCGCATCTCAAGGTCTTCTCCAGCTTTTGTTTCTCTGTAACCGTCTCCCTGATAAGGGAGACGCATTCCTTTCTCAAGGATGGAGGCAGGAGAGGGAAAGTAGAAAGCAAAAGTTATCCCAAGCTCCCCCTCCCCCCAGCAGAATGGCAGGCCCCAAAACTAGAATATATATGCAAAGGAAAACACAGAGGTTTGGGGGACCTGACATACGCCCCCCCTAGAAGAACGGGAAATCCACCTAGAAAACAAAAAGGGAAAGGGGAACAACAACAACATACAAAGTCAATGAGGTTTGTCAAGATATTTAGAATGAAAGCGTTTTAAAAGCGTAGGGGCCCTAACGTGTCTCTTGTATACCCACTCATTCTGGGCAGAAGGGAGATTCTTCCAAGCCACTTAGGATGGACTTCCGGACCGCTGCCCCTCGCCGCAGGGAGACGGAACCGCCTAGATGGTTCCGTCCCAGGCGCCTGATGGACCCAGAGGGGTTTCTGACGGAGCTTGGGCCATATCCTGAGGAGCTAGGTCACGACTCGGCGGAACACCAGGCTGCGGCCTGGGATGTGGCCGCAGCCGCAGCACTGGACCGAGTCG
>NW_015387135.1:463675-474442 GCF_001527695.2 Protobothrops mucrosquamatus
ATTCCAGCTTGCAGGACTGGCCTAGGGTAATTTTTAGGGGGGTTTTAATTATATTTTAATTCGACAAATATTTAATATTCTTTTTAATTAATTTTAAATTTGTATTGTCTTGTATGTATTTTAAATAGATTGTCAGCCGCCCTGAGTCCTACGGGAGAAGGGCGGGATATAAATTCAAATATAAATAAATAAAAATAAAAGATTCTTTGGCAAATCTAATTCAACAGTCACAGGGTTGATAAGGCGCTTAACAGGAAAAGGTCTTATAAATTTAGGCCCCAATTTCTTTGAAGGTTGTAGAGACTATAAATATTTCGTAGAGAGGAATACACGGTCCGCAACTTTGTACGGTTTCTGTTCTACCCTCCGTTTGTCAGCTTGGGCTTTATAGGCCTCCCTGGCTTCATCCAGGGCCTTCCTGACCACTGGCCAGGTGTTTTCCAATTGTTTGATCCACTCCTGCAAGGAGGGGATCTCAGGTTCTTTGGTGAGGAGTTCAGGCATGGCCACAAAGGTTTGACCATTTGCTACTTGAAATGGAGTGAAACCAGTACTAGAGTGTACAGCAGATATGTCAAACACAAGGCCCGGGTGCCGGATGCGGCCCGCGAAGTGGTTTCATGTGGCCCGCGAAGCCATCCTGGAAACAGTGAGGGAACGGCCCCCTCTGCCTTGGCCCTGGCCCAGGCCAGCCAGGAGCCAATGTACAATTTTGTGGTGGCCATCTATGCTGAAACGCATTCAGTCTTAGCACCACAAGGTCCTGCCCTGCTGCCCTTTCACCATCCCCTTGCCCCCTCCTCCTGGCCTATCCTGGGGGTCTCCCATCCTATTGCTAAGGAAGCTTTGGATACAAAGCCGGGTCTCCTCCCATGGAGAGGGAATGGGCCTCCCTGACTTTGCCCTCGTACCCATCATGAGCAACCTGGGTAAGGAGAGCACAGTAGCAGAAGCCTTGAGGAGGTAAGTGCAGCTGGGCACCCCCTTGGGGAAGTGGGGCTGGGCTTGGTGCCGTGGGTGCTCGAGGGCCAGGCTGGGCATTTGACCTCTGCTGCCCAGGGCTCCGTGCAGCCCGCACCACCATCCAGCCCCCCCGCATGGCCTGAGAGGAACAGTGAGGCTCCTCCAGTGGACCATGCCTTGGCACTTGTCCTGGTCCCACCCCCTTCTGCCAGAGACCCTCAGATCTGTCCCACTCCTGCCCAGGCCCCCACAGGCACCCTTGACGCGAACGATGTAGAGCTGGCCATCCCCACCCAGTAGGCCACACCCACTCCATCCACGCCCACCCAGTAGGCCACACCCACCCGCCCCCCCAAGGGCAACCGCAATGCTGATGCGGCCCTCAATGAAATTGAGTTTGACACCCCTGGTGTACAGCATTATTACAGGCAACCTCAGCAAACGGTAGCAGGTTGGTCCAATTGTCTTGTTGGTAATTAATAAAACATCTCAGGTACTGTTCTAGAACTGAGTTAAGTCTCTATGTCCCCCCATTAGTTTGAGGATGGTGCAAAGATGATAGCCCCTGAGAAGAACCCATTAAGTCCAGAAAAGCCTTCCAGAACTTAGAAGTGAATTGAATTCCTCGGTCTGAAATTATACGTTGCGGGGCTCCATGAAACCGGTATATGTTCTGCACAAATAGTTTAGCTAAAGTTTTTGCAGTTGGAATCTTAGGGCATGGGATGAAGTGAACTTGTCTGGAGAACAAGTCTGTTACAACCCAAATTACAGTGTTGCCAGCACTTTCAGGAAATTCTACAATGAAATCCATAGAATTCTCTCTCCAGGGTGCTGACAGACTCGCTACTGACTGCAGCAGACCTGGGGATTTCCCTTGTCGCCTCTTGGCAGATGCCCATGTGGGGCAGCTGGCCACATAGCTTTCTATGTCCTTTTTCAATGCAGGCCACCAAAATTGTCTCTTAATAAGATGTAAGGTTTTTACAAAACTAAAATGTCCAGCAGTTTTCAAATCGTGTTCTGCTTGCATCACTTTTAGTCTCAAGGCTGCTGGGACATAAAGTTTCTCTCCAATCCACGCTAATCCATCCTTTAATGTACACAGGTTATAATGGTTACGAAACCATTCATCTGTTTCTAAAGTGACTTTAAATTCCTGTATTAAAGTACTTATAACAGGTTCCACTGGTTTTGATTGGGCGCTGATGGTTACCGGGACCGCCAGTTGATGAGGATGCAGAAATGGTTTGGCCACTTCTACTTTCTTACTGTTATATTGTTGTAACCTGGATAAGGAATCAGCCAGAAAATTCTTCCCCCCAGGGAGATAATGAATTGTAAAGTTGAAACGATGGAAATGTTGGGACCACCTTGCTTGTTTAGGGGAGAGTTTTCTGGGTGTTTACATGGCTTCAAGGTTCTTATGATCAGTCCATACTTGAAATGGTATTTTATTTCCTTCAAGGAAATGCCTCCAAGTGAGCAAAGCCCACCGTACGGCATAGGCCTCTCTCTCCCAGGCTGCCCACCTCTGTTCAGTCTGACAATTTTTTCGACGTGTAAGCACAAGGTTGCAATTGTCTATCTTTATTTCTTTGGAGCAAAACTGCTCCCACAGCCACATTGCTGGCATCAGCCTGAATTATAAAGGGTTGTTCTGGGTCCGGATGTTTCAAAACCGGCTCCATAGAAAAAAGTCTCTTAATTTTCTCAAAAGCCACTTGACATTCTCCTGTCCATTTTAATGGTTGACTAGGCTTTGGCTTATCCCCCCCTCTGGTCTTTAACAGGTTCGTGATTGGGAGGGCAATCTGTGCAAAAGATGGGATGAACTGTCTGTAGAAATGTGCAAATCCTAGGAAACTTTGGAGTTGTTTCCTGGTTTTGGGGGTGCCCAGTCTAAGACTGCCCTCACTTTCTCTGGGTCAATCTCTATCCCTTCATCTGATATGCGATAACCCAGATAATCAATGCGATCTTTGTGGAATTCACATTTTGATAGTTTGGCATACAGTTTGGCAGAGCGTAGTTTTTTCAGTACTGCTCTGACTAGCTTAATGTGCTCATCTTTTGTTTCCGTGTAAATGTGGATATCGTTCAGGTAAACTAGAACCCCCTTATACAAGTGATCACATAGGACTTCATTGATCAGTTGCATGAATACTGCAGGGGGCCCCTGTAGTCCAAACGGGAGAACTTTAAATTGGAAGCAACCCAATGGGCAATTGAAAGCAGTTTTCCACTCATCACCTTTCTTTATTCTTATTCTATAATAAGCCTCTCTCAAGTCCAGTTTTGAGAAAAAAATTCTTTTCGATAGGTGCGCCAACATGTCTTTCATTAAAGGCAATGGATACATGTTTTCCATGCAAACAGCGTTGAGGCTTCTATAATCCATGCAGAGACGAAGAGAGCCATCTTTCGTCTCTCTGAATAACACAGGGGCTGCTACCCAGGGTCTAGCTGGCTCGATAACCCCCCACTCTAAGTTCTTTTTGATAATTTTTTCCAGTTTGTTCAACTCTCTAGGAGTCATTGAGTACATTTTAGGTTTTGGCAATTTCGCCCCTGGGATGATTTCTATTGCACAGTCTATGGGTCGGTGAGGGGGGAGTTCGTCCGCCCTCTGCTTGCTGAAAGCTTCAGCCAAATCTCAGTATTCCATTGGGAGGCTTTGCAAGTCTGACTCACTGAGGGTGAAGGCAAAATCACAACATAATCCACATCTCCCGCCGTTTTCTTTAGTGATGGGCAGGGCTTGCCCCTGTGGGAATCTCAGTTGCCCTTCCCTCCAGTTGATCATGGGGTTCCAATTCTTTAGCCAAGCCAGTCCCAGAACTAATAGCCACTCCATTCCTGAGGCCACAATAAACGTTAAAGTCTCTGTGTGGCCACCCAGGTCGATGTATAAGGGTCTGGTGGCAAAACTAGCAGGTACCCCCACTGCAACACAACCATCCAGTTGGCAAAAAGTAATTGGAGTCTTAAGTCTCCTGAGGGGGATCCACATTTTCCCCACTAGTTCTGGGCTAATCATGCACAGGGTACACCCCGAGTCCAGCAAGGCTGCTAATTTCACTGTCCTCCCAGTGCCGGGTATGGAAAGTTCTAGGGGCACTGTTATGGGGTCAATTGGCCCACTCACCAATGGGTTGTCCCCGTAGTCGTCCTCCGCCGCTCCTGGGTCATCGTAACGTGGAGTCGAAGCTCGACCCTCTTGATTGCAATCCCAGGGGAGCTCTATGACTTCCTCGGATCTCATTGCAGTCTCCCTGGGGCACGATAGGGTTCTCAGGGGTCTCCCGGCCGGTAGATGATCCCCTCTCTTGGCAGGTGTTTTACTGCGGCAATCCATGGTGCAATGTCCCTCTTTGCCACATTTGAAGCAGGCAGTGCTGCGAGGCGGGGCAGGTGAAGCTCATGTAGTCTCCCCTCGCTTCTCGGTCTATTGCTTGAAGCTTGGTCTCACCGGGTGATGCAGATGCTTGCGTTGATCAATCTCCCCTTCCTCAGCTAGCAGGCACCAGTCATACAGCCGCCCTGGGGCTCCACGAGCTACGCAGGCATTGTACAGCTCTTCATTGAGTCCATCCTGGAAACAGCTTACCAATATGTCCTCTGGCCAGCGCAGGCGACTGGCCAACACTCTGAACTCCTCGGTATACTCAGCAACTGGTCTCCTTCCTTGCTTCACTGTCTTAATCCACTCCCAGGCTTTCTTACCAGCCAGCCAGTATTCGAAACGCCTGCGGAGTACAGCCATAAAATGATTGAAGTTTCTCAATTCGGGTGTGTTGCAGTTGTAAAGGGTCACCATCCAATCAGCTGCTCCACCTTCCAGAGCCAGGGTGACCACACAAACTTTCTCGACATCGGTAGGCAGTGTTCTCCCATAGATCTGCATGTAGGTGAACAAACTTCCATCAAACTTCACTCCGATTGGAATTGGTTTCACTTTGGCTGGCTGAGGAGGTCTGCCTCTGGCTCCTTGAGATGGACGGCCCCGCCGCTGTGCTGCCTCCTGGGCTCCAGCCACTGCCGTCTCTCGGAACTCCGATTCCCCCTCCGACTCTTCTTCCGACTCACGGCTTTCCTTCAGCTGCATTTTAAATTCATCAAGGGTCTTTTTCACATACTCCATCACCACTTCCATTGCCCCCGATTTCGGTTCCTCCTTTTCTCCATCTTTGTCAGGAGGGGCAGGCTCTGGATTTTTCTTCTTTGCTTTTTTCTTTCCTCCACCTCGAGTAAGAGCGACTTTTGGGGCTTTGTCCTCCCATCCTTCCTTCTTTCCAACCCCAAGTGACCATCTGGGTCGATCTTCTTCACCAGAAGGTCCGGCCTCTTCCAGGTCCCTGGAGAGGCTCTCATTGGCTTTTAGGCAGAGGAGAGCTTCGGACCATTTCTCCGCCTGGAACTCCTCCATGTAGAAATAGTTTGCGACTAGGGCAGCAGCTTCTTCGGGTTGAGTACTATGCAGATCTCACCTTATGTAATGACCCAGTTCAACTAACCACCCAAAAAAGCAGAACTCTTGAAACAGGCATTTTCTCAAAAGGATACTTTTATCTGGGGTCAGTGACAGTAGGGAAGTCAAGGTGAGATCTGGGGGAAATCCTGCGCAAATGGTATAGTTAAGCAAGCAATATTCCTCCTCCCACCAAAGTCATAATGTCCATTTGAAATTTAGCCAACCCACAGGTGGTATGATGTGTGGGTAACTGGCACAGTTGGCACGCATCTCAAGGTCTTCTCCAGCTTTCGTTTCTCTGTAACCGTCTCCCTGATAAGGGAGATGCATTCCTTTCTCAAGGATGGAGGCAGGAGAGGGAAAGTAGAAAGCAAAAGTTATCCCAAGCTTCCCCTCCCCCCAGCAGAATGGCAGGCCCCAAAACTAGAATACATATGCAAAGGAAAACACAGAGGTTTTGGGGACCTGACACCCAGATATATTGGAAGACAAAGTAACACTGACACTGAAACAGATGCCAAAACAAAAAGGCCTGGAACCAAAAGCATCCATCAAATTCTATCAGAATTGCTTAAATCAATAAAAATAGCAGTACAGGTAGTCCTCAACTTACAACCATTCATTCAGGGACCATATGAAATTACGACGGTGCTAAATGGACTTACGACCTATGACCAAAGTTATGGCTGTTGCAGCACCCCCGCGGAAAAGTCATTGAAACCTGGGCAATTGGCAACCTGTTGACAATTATGACCTGTTGCCAAGTGCCCCATGATAATGTGGTACCCATTTGTAATCTTCCCTGCTGGCTTTCCCAGAAAGCCAATGGGAAGCCAACAGGGAAGGTCACAAGCTGCTGCCACCTGCTGAGAGGACTCCCTCTAGACTCTGGGGACTGTTTGAAAAAGGTCTGTGGCAAAATCCAAGCAGGATTTTCAGCAACGTAGGATTTTCAGCCACAGTAGAGAAAATTCAGAAGCCTCTTGACTCTGGGGCTGAAAATCCAAGCGGTTATGAGGCCCTTGCACACCCTTACTTACCCTCCCATGTACCTCCTCACTCTTTCCTCCACCCGGCAGCGCCTGGTGCTTGCAACTTCCTGCTGACTTCCCCACTGACTTGACTGTGGGAAGCCAACAGGAAGTTGCATCACCTGATGACCATGGCATTCACTTAACAATGGCAACCAGGACTATCGGGATTGCTGTCACTAAGTAGTCGCACTTTACAACTTTACATTGCTTAGCATCAGAAAATTCCCATCCCAACTGTGGTTGTAAGTCGAGGACGAGGACTATCTGTAATTACAAAACTATGTCAAAAAAGCTGGACAACCAGTAATTTTGCAGCCCAATGACTGCAAAAGGACAGTGTTCATTCTAATCCCAAAGAAGAGTGACTCACTTCTATTTAATTTTATATACAGTGTTTACGAATCTTATAGAGAGAGGCAGGGGTGCCTATCCTAAGACAAATTTTAGATGAACTGGAAATTGGAATGACGATTAGTGGCAGAAATATTAACAGTCTATGATATGCAGATGACACCACTCTATTGTTACAAAATGAAGAGGCTATAAAACTTATCCCAAAAGTAGGACTTCTGGTTTTGTGCAATAGTGCAGCAGCCGAGAGATTGCGGAGCTCCGTACCCTTCAGCTGATTTTCTTCCTGTTAGGGGACCCTAAATGGGCCAGAAGTCACACCGAAGAGGCGGCAAAGAAGGAAGGAAGTCCCGTGGACCACAGAGAAATGGCAGTTGACCCGATCGGTCCAGGAGAAGCCTTCCAGAAACCAACAGGAGAAAGACAAGCCTAACTTCAGAGTCTAGCCCAAGCTACAAGCAACCAAAGTCAAAAAGTACTACTTTAAGCTGATTGTAAACAGTGCGTTTGAATCTGGATAAGAACATCAATTTTCTCTATCCTACTTATTAACTTTCCTGAAGAAAAAAAAATCCTAAGAAGCAAAAAACGTCCGAAAGTGAAGGAGGGGGATCTTTGCCCCATCCTTTTACTAACAGAAGCAGCGAATTAAATCTTTTATGGAGGACCAAAACACATAGAAATGAAATGAATATAAAACCTAAATTTGGATAAGTTTGAAATTGCTGAATGGTTAAGATTCTCATTTTAGACTTCTGGTTTGGTCTGAGGACGGGACGGATGAAAGTTCCAGCTTCTCGGTCTGGTTTCGCTTCGCCCAGCGTCCCTTAAAGGGGCGGAAAGTTGCCCTGGAGGGGCAACGAATTAAGAGGGACACTCCAGGAGCTTGGATCTGGTGGCGAACAATCTGAACGAACTGAAGAACCCCTCTAAAGGGGCGGAAGAAAGGCTGCCGGGAGAGCCGAGGCAGCCCAAGTCGTCTCCAGCCGGAAGGGAAGCTCCGCAAAACAGCTGATCTTCAACAATGAGCTGAGTCTGGGCGAGCTGAAGTCTTTTCCTTCTCCTTGAGGATTAAAAATGTTGAGACCCTGATGGGGAGAAGCTGAAAGAGTAAAGACCCCCAGAAAGACTAACTCAAAAGCAGCGAGTAATTGTAACAAGGGGAAAGCGGTTTAAGAATATCGGAGAGTGATAAATAAGCCGAGGAGACTTCCGGTTCCTGCATGCAGCGAAGCAGTTGAGAGACTCGGGATTCCGAGCTCTCCATCTGAGTTTCTTTCTGTTAGGGGACCCTAAATGGGCCAGAAGCCGCCCCGGAGAGGTGGCAATGAAGGAAGTCCCAGGCACCTAGGAGAGATGGCGGTCGAACCAATCAGTCCAGGAGAAGCCTTCCAGAAACCAACAGGAGAAAGGCTGGCTTAACTTCAGAGTCCAGCCCTAGCTGCAAGCAAAGGAAGTCAAAAGCACTAATTTAAGCTGATCGTAAACACTGGGCTTGAATCTGGGTAAGAATCATTGATTTTCTCTATCCTACCTACTCTCCTGAAGGGGAGAAACTCCCAAGAAACAAAAAAAATCCTCCGAAAGTGAAGAAAGGGGGTGGGGGGTTGCCCCCATCCTTTTCCTACCGGAAGCGGCAAATTTTAACCTTTCACGGAGGAATAAAATATGAAAAATGAACCAGTGATGACACCTACTGGTGGATGAGGATTATGACAGTCAAGGTAAAACCAGAGGAAAAAAATTAATCTTGCCTGTGACCTTCAAAGTTATAACAAAGTACAGCTGTGTAGATAAAGTGAGACTTGTAAACCTGAGGGAACAAAAATAGAACAACAACAACAACAACAACAAAAAGAACTTTATTCTCTGGACTATAAGTATTTATCCAATTCTGACTCCAAAGCTATTTCCAAAGTGGGGGAAAAAATCTGGACTTTTGGTCATTATGGAAAATCAGACATTTATAGGAAATACTTATCAAGAAAAAATGAATACTTTTCAAGAGATATATGTAAAGCTGCAACTAATTCAAAGAACAATGATCTCAAATCACAAAGAAATTCAGAATAACTTTGAAAATATAAGTCAACTTATCTCCAATTTAAGCTTATACCAAAAAAATCCTCAGGAAAATACAGCAGAGAAGGAACAGACAAAACAGATGACTGAACATAAATTTGAGGCTAGAGACTTGAAGATGGAATTCTACAAAACAAAGGAGTATGATCTAATCCAAGTGGAAAAAATGTACAAGAAATACTAGATTTTTCAACACTACAAAATAAATTTGAGGACAAGAAAAAAGATTGGATAAAACATTCTACAGAAATATCAGGAAAAACACCAGAACTAGAGAGACAAAAAGCGACAAGAGAAGCAGAGAGAAAGAGAAGGAAAAAGATTCCTAATAAAAAGCAGTGGGCAAATGCCTCTAACAAAGATACTGACTTACTTTTTATATCTACAGCAACATTTATGAACATACGGAAAAACCTTTTGATTCAACAAAATATACAGATTAAGAAAGATATTGGGCAAAGGAAAAAGATTAAGATGGAAACCAAGAAAATAGATAATGGGACCTATCAGAGAGAATACTTAAAAAAGAAACATTTGTTTGAATATGGTTAAAGAAATAGAAAAACTTTGGAATATATTATTTTAAGAGGGATGAATTCTAATCTAAATAATATAGTATGCTTTTTTCTTTTGTGTTCTTCCTCTTGCTATGAGTAACATAAAAAAGTTGAAATGATTTAAATAAAGGAAATGTTTTAGATACTTAAATGTGAATGAATCTAAGAAAAATAAAAAAAATGTTGTGAGTAAGAGTTAAAGGACTAGATGACTAGATACCGTATATTGAATGGAATGTTTAAAGATTAAAGATTAAATATATTCTTAATTATGGTTTAAAAGAATAAGAAATTAAGGAAATAAATATATATTAGCCTAGGAGGGATAGATATTTTAAATAGTATGTTATTTCTTATGTGTCTTTACTCTTGTTTTCCTTTCTCTTTTTTCTTTTTCTTTTTTTTCTTTCTCTTTTCATTGTTTTATTTATTTCTTAAGAAATGTAAAAGTGTGAGATGGCTTACTGTATATGGAAAAATAAGAGTTAAATTTGTAAATGTAAATGTAATTAACCTTTGAGAAAATCTTCACCAGCAAGAATATCTAGAATTTGGTGGGAGAAATAAACTAAAATAAGGATTGTAACAGGATTCATGATGAGGCAATCAGAATGATTGAATAGAAAAAAATATTATACTAATATGATTATTATGTTTAGGTATATTGCAAAAAGATTATTCAATAGTTATTTATCAAAATAATAAGAATTGTATTAACCCAATGCTTGCAAAAGAGGTTATTTTGGAGAAAGAGGAAATCAACTAAAATTAATATGTGGAATATGGATTATAGAAATTGTTAATGATTCTTTTACAAATGTAACCCAGACAACACACTATAATAATAATAATAATAATAATAATAATAATAATAATAATAAGAATAAGAATAATAAGAATAATAATAATAATAATAATAATAATAATAATAATAATAATAATAATAATAAAAAGTTGGAAGGGACCTTGGAGGTCATCGAGTCCAACCCCCTGCTCAGGCAGGAACCCTACACCATTTCAGACAAACGGCTGTCCAGTCTCTTCTTAAAAACTTCCAGTGTTGGAGCATTCACCGCTTCTGGAGGCAGGTTGTTCCACTGGTTAATGGTTCTAACTGTCAGGAAGTTTCTCCTTAGTTCTAAGTTGCTTCTCTCCTTGATCAGTTTCCATCCATTGCTTCTCGTCCTGCCTTCAGGCGCCTTGGAGAATAGCTTGACTCCCTCTTCTTTGTGGCAGCCCCTGAGATATTGGAACACTGCTATCATGTCCCCCCTCGTCCTTCTCTTCGTTAAACTAGACATACCCA
>NW_015387136.1:0-4511 GCF_001527695.2 Protobothrops mucrosquamatus
GCTCTAATCATTCAGGTAATGCTCCCTTTATGGGTGTGGGGATATCAGCATCTTCATCGGAGTTGGAAGGGGCCTTGGAGGTCTTCTAGTCCACCCCACCCCCCCGCTCTAGCAGACCCTATACAGTTTGAGACAAGTGGTTCCCCAGTCTCTTCTTGAAAACCTCCAGTGCTGGAGCACCCACAACTTCTGGAGGCAAGCTATGCAATCAGAATAGAACTGGAAGGGACCATGGAGGTCTTCTAGTCCAACCCCCTGCCCAAACGAGAGACCCTCTACCATGCCTGTGTTAGGTTTTTATTTTTTATTTTTAAATGATGCCTAAACGCTGCAGCACTCAGCTTTTTTTTTTCTTTTTTTTTACAAGGCATTGATGTATTCCTAAGATATTTGCTGTGGAGGAAAGAAATAATAGCGTCATCAGTTAAAGAGCAATATTTCTTATCATTCCTGAAAATGGTGCAGACATGTCTCTACAAATGTTGTTTGATTAACAGATTAGTATCCCCAATTAAATCTTGAGGCTGTTTGCACTCATTTCCTGTCTCTTGATGTCTCTCTTTCTTCACCTTTCTTGTCAGTTCTTTGTTTGGATCTACTGATTTGATGAGGTCGCTAATTGGCCTCGTGGGCTAAATGAAGCCTCTGAGGCTACAAACAGAAGGAGGATGCTGTTGCCTTTGTACAGGTAGTCCTTGACTTATGACCACAATTGAGCCCAACATTTTTGTGGCTAAGTGAGACATTTCCTCATTTTACGACCTTTCTCGACATAGCTGTGAAGTGAATCACTGCAGTTGTAAAGTTAGTGACACGGATGTTAAGTGAATCCAGCTTCCCCCGTTGACTTGGCTTGTCAGAAGGTCGTAAAAGGGGATCAGGTGACCCCCAGGACGCTGCGACCGTCATAAGTATGAGTCAGTTGTGCCAAGCATCTGAATTGTAATCACATGACATGGGGGACGTTGCAACAGTCCTAAGTGTAAAAAACGGTCGTAAGTTTACTTTTTTCCGGTAGGTTGTAACTCCGAACGGTCACTAAACGAACCGTTGTAAATTGAGGACTACTTGTATTCTGCTTCTGGATTTTCAAGAAATCTAGCTGATTGTTTCTGGGAACAAAGAATGCTGAATAGCCTCTGTTCTGATCTTAATCGCTGTTGACTTCAATGAGCAGGGTTTATTTATTCATTTGAATTTCATCCTAGCTTGGTTATTGTTGATAAATAACTCAGCTACTTCCTCTTCCTGTTTACCCCACAACAAAAAACTTGTGGGGTGAGTTGGGCTGACAGAGAATGATTGGCCCATGAAAGTCACCCAGCTGGCTTTCATGGCTGAGGCAGGACTAGAACTCAGTCTCTTGTTGATTGGCCCAAAGTCCTCCAGCCAGCTGTGTTGCTTAAAGCAGGACTAGAACTCCCAGTCACCTCGTGATTGGCCCAAACCCGGCTGGCTTTCCTGGCTGAGGCAGGACTAGAACTCCCTGTCTCCTGGTGATTGGCCCAAACCCCACTCAGCTGGCTTTCATGGCTGAGGCAGGACTAGAATTCCCAGTCTCCTGGAGATTGGCCCAAACCCACTCAGCTTTCATGGCTGGGGCAGTACTAGAATTCCCAGTCTCCTGGTGATGGGTCCAAAGTCACCCAGCCGGCTTTCATGCCTAAGGTGGAACTAGAACTCAGAGTCTCCTGTTGATTTAGCCAGCTTTCTTGGCTAAAGGAGGTCTAGAACTCCCAGTCTCCTGGTGATTGGCCCAAACCCCACCCAGCCGGCTTTCATGGCTGAGCCAGGACTAGAACTCCCAGTCTCCTGGTGATGGGTCCAAAGTCACCCAGCCGGCTTTCACGCCTAAGGTGGAACTAGAACTCACCATCTCCTTGTTCCTAGCCAAAAACCAAGATGGGTTTTCATAAAACCGAACGTGCAAAATGAGACACTTCCACTTATTTTCCACCGTCTTAAATAATTTCCCAAAGAACTAATCTTTTTTTTTTCTCTTTGTCTCTTTGGCAGGATCTGCTCATGTCCTTTACTGACGGAGACCAGGACGTCTTCTTTGAACTGTGGGAAGAGCACATCCCTTCCTCGGCCCGAGAGCAGGAAGCCGTGGGTCAGAAACTGGAGTTCTACCTTCACATCCACTTCGGCATCTACCTGCTGAAGCACGCCGTGGGAAAGCCCGTAAATTCCCTTCTCTTAAATCCCCTCTCCTAGGTCCTTTGGAAGGGAGCCCGTCAGAGGGATCAGTTTATCGGATGTGGCCCTTTTTCTAGTTTTCTACTTTTGAGTCCTGGCGTTCATTGACTTAGTTCAGAGGGGACCAACCTTTGGGGAAAAAAGGGGGTTGGACTAGAGCAGGGCTTTTCAACCAGTGGTAGGGGTACCACCTGTGGTACATGGGCACGTGGCAGGTGGTACACGACCATCCTAGAAAAGTGGTAGCGGGGGAGGGGAATGAGCTGAACCGGTGGCAGCACCGCACAAGCCTGAGCGAGAGACGGCTGGAGCTGCAGGGCTGTCAGGGCTCAGCGGAAGCGCCAGGATCAGCGCCAGGATCCAGCTGGAGCTCGGTGCTGATCCTGGCGCTTCCGCTGAGCCCAGAAGAAGCGCCGATCAGCTGGAATGTTGCAGCCTCTCCAGGGTCTTGTGATTTACATTCAGATGCTTGGCAACTGATTCATATTTAGGACGGTCCCAGTGTCCCAGGGTCATGGGAAGGGACCAAAACCTGCTGCAACCACCCAGCAGACGGGGGGGGGAATAAAAACCAAACACCCCCCCACCCCACCCCCACTGCCAATCCTCAACAGAAATGCTCACAACAATGGAAACCTTGGACAGGAGGAAGAGCGCGGCCAGGCGGGCAGGCAGGTGTCTTGCTCGGTTGTGGCTTGGGGGGCACTTTTTTCAGTGCCGTTGTAACTTCAAACAGTCACTAAGTGAATTGTTGTAAGTCGAGGACTACCTGTACTTTATCAATTTTTTCCTTTCTTTTTTGGGGGGGGATCATCAAGTTTTTGACACCTTGCTAGGCGACTAGTGGTACTCGGATGTTACCATATCCTAAAAGTGGTACAATGGATGAAAAGGTTGAAAAGCCTTGGACTAGATGACCTCCAAGGTCCCTTCCAACTTTATTATTATTATTATGTTATTATTATTCATTAGTCATGAACCTCAGTCAACTGAACATTCAAGTTGGCTGGGCTGATGGTTGACACGGGTTGCTACCAGCATCCTAGGTGTCAACCAGGTACCTTCTTAAAATGTAAGATGTTCCGAGTAGCGCAGTTTTTTGTAGCATTGCTGGAGTTATTGCAGGAAGCTGCAGTTTCTTGATGTATTTTGCAAAGTTTTTCAACATAGTTCCCAGTGCCCCAATGACAATGGATACCACTGTTACACGTTTCGTCCATAATTGCACAGTTTCGATGGGCAGGTCGTGATATTTCATAATTTTTTCCAGTTCTTTTTCTTCGACTCTGGCATCTCCTGGTACAGCGATATCAATCAGCTGTACGCTTCGGTTCTCTACAACTGCGATATCTGGCGTGTATTATTATTATTGTTGTTGTTGTTGTTGTTGTTGTTGTTATTATTATTATTATTATTATTATTATTATTATTATAATATCAGGAATTTACTTCCTGGCCTTCTAGAGTAGTAATTCTCATCCTTGGCAAGTTTAAGGTGGGTGGACTTCAACTCCCAGAATCCCCTAGCCAGCTCTCTGCCAGACAGATTTCTCCCCCGTCAGGTCTGTTTCTCTGTGACATGTCACTGTCCTCTTTCGTCCGGATCGGTTCTTCTGTTTTGTGTGATTTTTTTTCCGTGTCTTTAAGTTGTAGGGTAGAAAACGTGCCTTCCCGTCATTCCTTGCTCCTGTGCGGTGCTTCTTTGTGCCTCCTTCGTAAATTTTGTAAAATTTTCCTCCCAATTTTCCTCTGTTGGTGGAAATGCTTTCCCCTCTTGGAGTTTTGCGCTCCACTCTGTCTTTCACAACCTCCGTTGTAAAATTAATCCATCCTACTCTTTCATTGAGAAACTGGAGCGGCGCTTATATATATAATAGCTCCTTTTTTCCTCCAAGAAATGACACACAAAACATACAAAAGATGCTTGAAAAAGACCTTTATTGCCTTGTGCCTCCATTCTAGCATGTGGGTCTAGTTTTTGTTTTTTTTTTAAATGGCAAAGCTTCCTTCCACCTCTCTCGGGCCCAAAGGCCTTAATAAAAGTTTGATTTGATTTGTGGACCCCTCCATCACGGCCCAGCCCAGAAGCCCGACCCGCTTCGGCTTCCTATTTACAGCCCCCTTGAGCGCACAATCCTCTGGTGTGTCTCTTTGAAAGTAGGAAATTAGAAAGGTCTGTTTCTGTTTAGCAGCATGTCGTTTTTCACAATTAATGTCCAACCCTAATGTGTTCAAACCCAGGGCTTGCCTGCAAACTCGAGATTCCAAGCTACCGTTTTGATTTTAATGCTGCCTGCTGGTATGTGGGATGC
>NW_015387136.1:4754-48574 GCF_001527695.2 Protobothrops mucrosquamatus
ACAGCCCCCTTGAGCGCACAATCCTCTGGTGTGTCTCTTTGAAAGTAGGAAATTAGAAAGGTCTGTTTCTGTTTAGCAGCATGTCGTTTTTCACAATTAATGTCCAACCCTAATGTGTTCAAACCCAGGGCTTGCCTGCAAACTCGAGATTCCAAGCTACCGTTTTGATTTTAATGCTGCCTGCTGGTATGTGGGATGCACTATGTCTTGATCTGGCTGTGGTTTGATGCATTGGGGTATTAATTAAAAAAAACAAGGTAGTTTGCCGTCAAGAGGGGAAATGTTGAAGTTTGTTTTCCTCTTGTATTGGGGTTGGGGTGGAGCGGGGAGGAGGGGAATGAGAAAAACCTAATCTTCATGGATGCTTGTTCCTAATTCTCCAGATCAGCCTTCCAAATAGAATGGAATGGAATAGAATAGGATAGGATAGAACATGAATAAGAATAGAACAGAACATGAATGTTATGTAATGTAATGAGAATAGAATAGAATATAGAAATATAGAATAGAATAGAATAATGAATAGAATAGAATATAGAAATATGGAATAGAATATAGAAATATAGAATAGAACAGAATATAGAATTGAATAGAATAGAATAGAATAAATATAGAAGAAGAATAGAATAGAATAGAATAGAATAGAATAGAATAGAAGAGAAGAGAAGAGAATATAGCATAGAATAGAATAAAATAGAAGAGAATATAGAATAGAATAGAATAGAATAGAATAGAATAGAATAGAATAGAATAGAATAGAATAAGAGAATATAGAATAGAATAAAATAGAATGGAATAGAATAGGAATATAGAATAGAATAGAATAAGAGAATAGAGTATAGAATAGAATAGAAGAAGAGAATATAGAATAGAACAGAATAGAATAGAATATAGACTAGACTAGACTAGACTAGAATATAGAATAGAATAGAATAGAATAGAATAGAATAGAATAGAATAGAATAGGAGTAGAGTAGAATTATGGAATGGAATGGAATAGAATAGAACAGAACATGAATGTAATATAATAGAATAGAATAGAATATAGAAATATAGAATAGAATAGAATAATGAATAGAATGGAATAGAATAGAATATAGAAATATAGAATAGAATAGAATAGCCACAGAAACATTGGGCTCAGTGACGGGCGTAAGTCGAGAACTGCCTGTAACTTGTTTTGTCTTTGTGCAAAAGCCAGGCAGGCTTTTGAATACTTTCCTACGTGATATGTTGTTGCCTGTGGGATGTTCAGTCGGCGGAGGAATTGGATCGGCCTCAAACTGGTTGGCAATCTCTTTCTCGCCACTGGTGCTGGGTCGTGGGAAGGTGTGGTTTTTCTCACCCGGATCAAGATTATCTTGAAGGGGTAGAAACAAAAGCTTGATAAATGATATTTGCAAGGCTGGCACGCTGCCCACGTCCAGAGATGTGGCAGGCTGGCTTAGTAATCAGATACCCGGATCGCTCAGTTGGCTGCGCAAAAAAGTGTTTTCCTGGTGCCAGGTACTCACCTGGAGGCTGCCCGCGTGACGGAAGAGGTGAGAATTGATGTTATCTCAAAAAAACAGATAAGTCTTGCTAAGTGGCTTCTCTCTCTTCCTGGCTTTTGAATCCCTGCTCAATTAAAAGTGCCGGGCAAACGTTGAAGTGGGCTTGGGCGGTTGCCTTTGCCCAACATCACAAGTATTTAGAGCGAGTCTCGCAACAGCCATCGTTGTTTTGGATGGAAACTAACCAAAGAGAGAAGCAACCTAGAACGAAGGAGAAACTTCCTGACAGTGAGAACAATTAACCAGTGGCACCACCTGCCTCCAGAAGCGGTGAATGCTCCAACACTGGAGGTTTTTAAGAAGAGACTGGACAGCCATTTGTCGGAAATGGTATAGGGTTTCCTGCCTGAGCAGGGGGTTGGATTAGATGACTTCCGTGGTCCCTTCCAACTTCTTCTTCTTCTTCTTCTTCTTCTTCTTCTTCTTCTTCTTCTTCTTCTTCTTCTTCTTCTTCTTCTTCTTCTTCTTCTTCTTCTTCTTCTTCTTCTTCTTCTTCTTCTTCTTCTTCTTCTTCTTCTTCTTCTTCTTCTTATTATTATTATTATTATTATTATTATTATTATTATTATTATTATTATTATTATTATTAAGAAGCAAGGCAGCACCACAGCCTAAACCAGGGGTAGGCAACCTTGGCTCTTTTATGACTCGTGGACTTCAACTCCCAGAATTCCTCAGCCAGCATGGGGGAACTATGGCCCCTTCATGACTCGTGGACTTCAACTCCCAGAATTCCTGAGCCAGCAAGGGGGAACTATGGCCCCTTCATGACTCGCGGACTTCAACTCGCAGAATTCCTGAGCCAGCATGGAGGAACTATGGCCCCTTCATGACTCGTGGACTTCAGTTCCCAGAATTCCTGAGCCAGCATGGCTCAGCTTGGAAACCTCTCCCTTTCCCCTCAGCATGGCTGGCTCAGGAATTCTGGGAGTTGAAGTCCACGAGTCATAAAAGCCAAGGTTGCCTACCCCTGGTATAGGGTTTCCTGCCTGAGCAAGGGGTTGGATTAGCTGACCTCCAAGGTCCCTTCCAACTCTATTATTATAGTTATTCATTAGACGTGAACCTCAGTCAACTGAACATTCAAATTTGCTGGCGCTGATGGTTGACATGGGTTGCTACCAGCATCCTGGGTGTCAGCCAGGCACCTCCTTAAAATGTTAGATGTTTCGAGTAGCGCAGTTTTTTTTGTAGCTTTGCTAGAGTTATTGCAGGAAGCTGCAGTTTCTTGATGCATTTTGCAAAGTTTTGGGACATAGTTCCCAGTACCCCGATGACAATGGGTATCACTGTTACACGTTTCATCCATAATCGTGCAGTTTCGATGGCCAGGTCGTGATATTTCATCATTTTTTCCAGTTCTTTTTCTTCGACTCTAGCATCTCCCGGTACAGCGATGTTAATCAGCTGTACGCTTCGGTTCTCCCCAACTGCGATATCCGGCGTGTTGTGTTCCAAATGGCGATCTGTCTGTATTCGGAAGTCCCACCAGATCTTCACCCTCTCATTCTCGACAACTTTTCCCACCCTATGTTCCCACGGCTTTTCGGACACAGGCAAGTCGTATTTTTTACACAATGCCCAGTGGATCAATTTAGCAACTCGGTCATGTCTAGCTTTGTAGTCAGTTTGCGCGATTTTCCTGCACTCACAGATTAGGTGTGAAACAGTTTCAACTTTGTCACTGCAAAGTCGTCAATTTGGATTGTATCTTCGCTTTCATGGCATTAGTTTGTCGTGCTTGTTCTTGATCAGCCAGTATTAAGCCTTCCGTTTCTTTCTTGATGGTTCCCGTCTTAAGCCATGCCCGTGTCAAGTTGTTATCACATTTTCCTTCAATGTTTTTCAAATGTGTCCATGCAGAGCTTCGGTTTTCCATCTCTTTAATCTGTCATCCAGCCGTTTTCCCTTATATATTCTGCCTTTGTTTCTGTTATTTTTATAGTGCTCTCTGTTTTCACAGCCTGCAGCAGTTTTTCTGCACTTTGATTCACATAGTCATTCAAACTTCCTTTTTCTTCTTCTACAGTTTGGTGGATTTGCAACAGCCCTCTGCCCCCTATTTTTCTTGGCAGGTACCACCTGTCGGTGTCACTTCGTGGATGTAGAGCGTGGTGCATATTCAAAAGTTTACGCGTTTTCAGGTCTAGGTTTTCCAGTTCAGCCAAAGTCCAGTTGATAATTCCAGCTGGGTAGCGTATCACTGGGGCTGCCCATGTATTGATGGCTTTAATTATGTTTCCGGCATTCAGCTTTGATTTTAAAATTTTGCGGACTCTCCTGATGTATTCCTTTTGCGTTGACTCTTTGACTGTTCCATTCAAGATGTTATCTGCTTCCAATATGCCTAGGTATTTGTATCCATCATCCTTTGCTAGTGCTTTCACAATTCTTCTATTTTCCAGTTCTATTCCTTCTATTTTTGCCATTTTTCCTTGTTGCATGGATAGTATTATTATGGATCATCACACAGTCAGCCAGATGTTCAGACTGGATTTGGCATTTTTGTCTACCTGTCGAGTTCTTCCCAAGGACCTGGGATAGGCAGATGTGGATGTTTGATGGTATTACAGATCTCGTCGCAGGATGGAAGCCGTTCCTAGTAAGGCCGCCTTTTGCAATTGACTGATGGCGAATTTGTCAATGCTGATGGTGTCCAAGTGGTGCTCCAGTTGTTTTGGGATTGCACCCAAGGCGCCTATGACTATTGGTGCTACCCTTGCTTGCTTGTGCCACAGTCTTTCTATTTCTATTTGTAGGTCTTTGTATTTTGTGAGCTTCTCCAGTTCTTTCTCATCTATTCTGCTGACTCCAGGCACTGCCACGTCCACTAGCCAGACTGTTTTGTCTTTCTTATCGATAATTGTTAAGTCCGGGGTGTTATGTTGCAGGTGCTTGCCTGTTTGAATTCTGAAGTTCCAGAGCAGTTTAATTTTATCATTTTCTATGACTTTCTCTATTTTATGATCCCACCAGATTTTGCTTACAGGCAAATGATATTTCTTGCAGATCTTCCAATGCACCATTGTTGCTATTTTGTCATGCCGTTGCTTGTAGTCAGTCTGTGCGATCGTCTTGCAGCAGCTTACCAGGTGGTCCACTGTTTCTTCAGCTTTTTTGTTGTTGTTGTTGTTGTTGTTGTTATCATCATCATCATCATCATCATCATCATGATCATCATCATCATCATCATCATCATCATCATCATCATTATTATTATTATTATTATTATTATTATTATCCAAGTGGCCATAATGTCGGACGTTCTGGGAAGCCGTCTTGTGAACCAATAAGGCCGGGTCTTATATTAATTTTTTCTCCAAAATGCACTAGATCTTATTTTCCGATTAAGTCTTATTTTTGAGGAAATACAGTATTTAAATGTGTCTGTCTGGCTGACGATTAAACTGGGGCTTATTTTTGGGGCGGGGCTTATATTACGAGCATCTTGAAAAATCAGGCTAGGGCTAATTTTCCGGTTGGGTCTTATTTTTGGCAAAACGTGGTAGTATAAGTCCTAAGCGTAAATTAAACCTGGTTCAAAGCAGTCCTGGGTTTTCCGAGCTTTGATTCCGGGCCCAGGTGTGTTTCTGTGGCTCCTGGGTAGCCGAGATAAGATTTAAGCAAGGAACTTGGTCACTTGTGGCCAAGCCGTCACCGTTCCTTCTTGGATGGTGGTCCAGTACTGTCATGGCTTGAAAATGTTTGAAATAACTCGGGATTCCAATTTGGGCCCTGGCATTGCTTCCCAGAGCTTTTTTTTCCGAGAGAAATGGAGGGTGGATATCAGAGGTTGAGTTTTTGGCTTAATGTCCTGGTTCCGACAGATGAAACTCTTCAAAAAACTTCGAGGCATTGTTTACCTTAAAGAATATTTATTTTGAGAATCATAATATCGGCACTAACACAATCGAAGCCGAAAACTGGATTCCCCTCCCCTGAGCACATAGTATCAAAGCACAATTCCCTCCTCCAATTAACTGTCATAAATCACATTCTCCAATTAGTTTGAAACCCAGGCTTTCCTTCCAGTTCTCCACCCCGCCAATTCTTATCATCTCTCATTTCAATAACCTTGGTTCTCATGCTAGGTCCAGTATTGTTATATCTAGCAAGCTAAACCCTCCAGCACCAGAGTTCAAAGGCCTCCATTCTTTGGCGCTCGGCCTTTCTTATGGTCCCACTTTCACAGCCATACATTGCAACTGCTCTTGGGCATCCGCTATTCTGCACAAACCCTAATGCCGATCCATGTTTCTTTCTTTCCTTAGGATAAAGCAGCTTTGGATGAAAGGATCGCGTGTTTTAAAACCTACCTGGAGACTAAAGGGGCAGCTTTGAGCCAGACAACCGAATTCCTCCCTTTCTACGCCCTGCCGTTTGTTCCCAACCCGATGATCCACCCGTCCTTCAAAGAACTTTTCCAGGTATGTCCTTAATTGGATCAGGAATGGCGGCTGCACTCCTCCTTGGTCAAGACTGACGGGTGCAGCATAACGCTTAGCCTAAGCAAGGTTGGGAACTCGGAGTCAGAGGGAATTCAGAGTGTGGTAGTGGTTAAGGAGATGGCTGCTCTGTCCCAGTCTACGTGAGTCCTTGTTTTGCTCACAAGGAAAAACCCCTCTTCCAAGAAACAGGCAGGAACCGCAAGAAAAAACCAATCCTTTTGTTCTCACAGACCTGAGTCCATGTCCAAGGCAAACAAACACAGTTCACAGAAACTTGATTCCTTAACACAAACGGTTGCCTTCCACAACCAGCACCTCCCACACCTTTCCTTTTATAATTCAGCCCAGGCATGGCTTCCTAATGCCTTCTCCTTTGCCTTTGGAGCTGCCCCATTGCATTCCTCTGTCCTACTCGCTTCCCTTGCCTGCGCATTTGTGCATCCAGGATTTGTCCCAGCTGTTCTTCATCACTGTCCAACCTAGGCTCCTAGCACAGCTGTGTCTCAGCCTGAGCACGAGTAGAGGGGCCCGGCTCCTCGTCCGACTGTAAGTATTGGAGCTCCTCAGAGCTTTCTCTGACTCTCATGTCACTCCAGGCCCCTCCTCCTCCTCCTCTGAGTCCTCAGACTCAGCTGCCGGGTCCACTGACTGGCGAGGAATCACAACAATGGCCTAGAAATCTGGAGGTGTTGAGTTCTAGTTCCACCATCGGCATGAAAGCCAGTTGGGTGACTTTGGGCCAATCACCAGGAGACGGTGAGTTCTAATCCTGCTTTAAGCCCTAAAGCTTATTGGCTACTATCAGGTGAAGGAAAGCTACCTGAGATCAACCTAAGCAAGTTGTGCTTCCTTTTTCTGGTGATTTGGCTATAACTTTTCATAGAATACGGTACAGATACTTGAACAGACTTGGTTGCATTACATTCTTGATTAAATTATCTTTCCATTGATATATAATTTTATGGTACTGCTCCCCCGCCACAAAAAGTGGTGTTATCCAACCTCAAATATACACTTTTCCCAAAAGGTTTCCACAATTTTGGCCCACTACTGTAGAATCAACATTAAACATTGAACGTGCATCATTTGCCCTGATTGAACGTTGGAAAATAGATCTCAAATAAATCTAATAGATCCCCCCTCTTGTACAATTGGGTCTACAAATAATTAGGCACCTTCTCGTCTACACTTTACCATATCAGCAGTCCTCGACTTAGAAAAGTTCGTTTACTGACTGTTCAAAGTTACAACAGTGCCGAAAAAAGTGACGTAGGACCATTTTTCACGCTTCGGACCGTTGCAGCCTCCTCGTGATCATGTGATCAGCATTGACTCTCGGCAGCTGACTCGTATTTATGACGGTCGCAGCATCCCCCGGGGTCACATGCCCCCCTTTGGCAACCTTCTGACAAGCAAAGTCTACGAGGGAAGCCAGATTCGCTTAACGACCGTGTGACTAATTTAAGAACTGCAGTGATTCACTCAACACAAAAGGCAGTGAGAAATGTCGTAAAACGGCAAAACTCATTTAGCAAATTTCTCACTTGGGCCAAGACACAGAACTGCCTGTACTTGAAATATTACTGTTTTGCATTACAGTTACTTAAAAGATGTCTCAAAATATGGAAATCTAATATCAGTTATTCGGGTCGACCCAGCGTCTGTGTCAACGCTGCTAACATCAGATGTTCTTGCATTGACAACAGATGGAAATGGAGCCATCTTTTTCCCTTTGGCTTTTAGAATTAGATGATGCTGGGAGGGGTGTGTGTGAACGAGAGAGTCCAGCTAGACATAACAACACTAAACTTAGCGTGAGGATCAAGGTTATTGTAATTATTGTAACCAGAGCTGATAAGGAATTGGCGAGAGGAAGCCTGCATTTCAAGCTAATTGGGGAATGTGATTTATGACCGTTAATTGGAGGAGGGAATTGTGCTTGGATACTATGTGCTCAGGGGAGGGGAATTCAGTTTTTGGCTTCGATTATGCAGTGCCAATATTATGCTACTCGAATAAAAGATCCTTTTAAGGTAAACAATGCCTCGAAATTCTTTTGAAGAGTTTCATCTGTCGGAACCAGGACAGTCTGTTAATTGTTAAAGAAAAAACTCTTTCAAATAAACCCGCTAAAATCAGCTAATCTGCAAAGCCCTCTGTTAACCGTCCGTTCTTGTATTAAAACTCGCGGAAACGGCACTTAATGACTTCCAGTGTCTTACAAAATTGTCCTAAATTTGATCTCTAAACCCCGCCATTCGTTTCGCAATGAGTTTGCGGAGATGGCAAAACCAAGGAGCTTTACGTACAACAGTTCTCATCGGTGGGTGTGTTTGTTTTTTTCAGGATTCTTGGGAATCTGATCTAAAAACGAGGCTGGAAGAATTTCTGTCTGCCACGCTGAAGGCCAGCGACAGCCCGAGGCTTCTGACCTTATATGTATCCTTTACAAAACGCCTTAGGAGAAGGCAGTTGTATCGATGGGAAAGGAACTTTTTTCAGATTGCAAATTCAGTGGGGAATTACACTGTAGACAACTGGGATGTTATCCTACAATATAAACTGGAGAAAACATTTTCTCAGGCTGAGAATCATGCGAGCCTTTAGCAGCCTCTGGCGGCCTTGTTAAGTCTCGTCTTAGAAGCAGCACAAATACGCAGGTTAGCCGGTTGATAAAAATGTAGCAATTAAATTGGTTCACTCAGATCCCCTTTTTTTTAGAATAGAACAGAATAGAATAGAATAGAATAGAATAGAATAGAATAGAATAGAATAGAATAGAATAGAATAGAATAGAATAAGGAATGGAATGGAATGGAATGGAATAAATTAGAATAGGAATAGAATAGAATAGAAAATGAAAATAGAATAGAATAGAATAAGGAATGGAATGGAATAAATTAGAATAGGAATAGAATAGAATAGAATGACTAGAATAGAATAGAATAAGGAATGGAATGGAATAAATTAGAATAGAATAGAATAGAATAAGGAATAGAATAAGGAATAGAATAGAATAGCATAGGAATAGAATAGAAAATATGGAATAGAATAGAATAGAATAGAATAGAATAAGGAATAGAATAGAATAAGGAATAGAATAGAATAGAATAGAATAGGAATAGAATAGAAAATATGTAATAGAATAGAATAGAATAGAATAGAATAGAATAGAATAGAATAGAGCTGGAAGGGACCTTGGAGGTCTTCTAGTCCAGCCCCCTGTTCGAGCAGGAGAACCTATACTATTTCAGACCAGTGAATGTCCAGTCTCTTCTTAAAAACTTCCAGTGATGGAGCGCCCATGATTTCTGGTGGCAAGCTGTTCCATAAACAGGGATAGGATGCTGATAAGGATATGATGCTTAACAAACAGGGATAGGATGCTGATAGGGATAGGATGCTTAACAAACAGGGATAGGATGCTAACCAAAAGCCCATTTTCCTTAGCTCTCATCCTCTCGCGACGCAGAAAGAAAACACGCAATGCAGCCAAGGTAAATACGTAGATGAAGAAATTGGGATTTTTCAGCTCTCTGTAGTAGCTCTCAAGGTGGTACAATATTTACCTAGTCCTCGACTTACAACTATAATGAAGCCTGACCCTCATGATCGTAAGTCATGATGGCCGTAAAAGGGTCAGTAATGCAACAGACCTGATTTTACAACCTTTTTTGTGCACGCGCATGTGTGCGCAGTTGTTAAATGAACGCTGCGGCTGTTAAATAAACCAAAGATTAGGTGTGGTTGGGGTTATGCCCTAAAACAGAAATAAAGTCCTCGTCTTACGATAATTCATTTAGTGACCGTTCAAAGTCACTGAAAAAAATAACTTAACGGCTGTTGCTCACACATACGACCGTTGAAGAATCCTAATGGGGACGTGATCTGAATTCAGATGCTTGGCAACCGACTCGTACTTACGACGGTCGCAGTGTCAAGTGATCCGCTTTCGCGACCTCCCAACAAACAAAAGTCCATGGGAGAGCCGGATTCACTTAACAACTTCACAACGGCAGTGATTCTCTTAACGACCATGGGAAGAAAAGTGGTAAAATTGGGCGAAAGCTCCCTTAACAACCGTCTCACTTAGCAACCTAAATTTTGGGCTCAATTGTGGTCGTATGTCGAGGACTACCTGTATTGTATCTCCCGATACACTGCGGGTTTTCTGTTTTGTTTTTTGTTTTTGCTGGCAAATATAGGTGGCCCTCCACTGACAGCCATCCGTTTAGTGACCGAAATTAACACAAAGACCATCTTTTTTGTCTTTTTTTCTTTTTCTTTTTTCTTTTATGTCTTCTTGGACCTTCATTTACTTTTGTATTATATATTCCAGCTTTGTTCTGAAGGAGATAAAAATATAGGAAATATATCAGTGACCGAAGTTAAAAAACGCACCCAAAAATGTGACTTAGGACTGCAAGATTTCCTGCGGTCACAGGATCCAAACTCAGATGGCTTGGCAACCGATTCGAATTTACGACGGTTGCGGTGTCCCCTGGGGTCACGCGATCCCCTTTTGCGACCTTCTGACCAGCAAAGTCAATGGGGGAGGAAGCCCGATTCGCTTAACGACCGTGTTACCGACTTAGCAACTGTGGCGAGAAAGTTCGTAAAACGGGGCAAAACTCCCTTCAAAAGTGTCTTGCTTAGCCACAGAAGTTTTGGCTGCCATTTTGGTTGTAAGTTGAGGTTGTAAGTTGGTTGTAAGGGATGCCACTAACCCTAGGCCAGGGGTAGGCAACCTCGGCTCTTTTATGACTGGTGGACTTCAACTCCCAGAATTCCTGAGCCAGCGTGGCTCAGCTTGGAAACCTCTCCCTTTCCCCTCAGCATGGCTGGCTCAGGAATTCTGGGAGTTGAAGTCCACGAATCATAAAGCGGCCTAAGGCAGGGGTAGGCAACGTTGGCTCTTTTATGACTCATGGACTTCAACTCCCAGAATTCCTGAGCCAGCCTGGCTCAGCTTGGAAACCTCTCCCTTTCCCCTCAGCATGGCTGGCTCAGGAATTCTGGGAATTGAAGTCCACAAGTCATGAAGGGAGCCATAGTTCCCTCATGCTGGCTCAGGAATTCTGGGAGTTGAAGTCCACGAATCATAAAGCGGCCTAAGGTAGGGGTAGGTAACGTTGGCTCTTTTATGACTCGTGGACTTCAACTCCCAGAATTCCTGAGCCAGCCTGGCTCAGCTTGGAAACCTCTTGCTTTCCCCTCAGCATGACTGGCTGAGGAATTCTGGGAGTTGAAGTCCACGAGACATAAAAGAGCCAAGGTTGCCTACCCCTGCCCTAGGCAGTGCTACAAAATTAAATAATCCCCATTTTAGATCATCAGCCTCCCTCTTCAGATTCCAGCAAGAATTTCCGTTGTTTTAGTTTTGATCTAACTCGGCTCTTCCAACTTGGCCCCTTGAAGACTTGTGGACTTCAACTCCCAGAATTCCTCAGCCAGCCCTCAGGGCTGGCTGAGGAATTCTGGGAGTTGAAGTCCACAAGTCTTCAAGGGGCCAAGTTGGAAGAGCCCTGATCTAACTTAACATGGAGAAAAAAAGAGAGAACAAAACAAGAGTTTGGGGAACAAGCTGGGAACTCTTAGGCAAGCCTCCGTTCTTACTACATCACTACAACGCTCTTTTTTTTTTTCTCTCACTTCGTCCCTTCCGATCCTCGGCAGAAACGTTGCAGCAGCTCCACCAACAGCTGGTGGAGTCCGAACGGAAAACCATGACCTACCTCAAGCGGTTCAACAAAATCCAAGCCGATTATCACAACCTCATTGGTGTCACAGCTGAGCTGGTGGACTCGCTGGAGGCTACTGTGAACGGCAAGATGGTAAGGGCACCCCTGGAGCCGGTATCCGGGTCTGGGGGCTGTAGGGGTCAAAAAAGTCAAGAGGGTGGCTGTGACCGGGTGGTCGAGACCCCACTCCTTTTTTTGCACAGGTCACATGGGCAGTCAAGACCCCCACTCCTATTTATGATGGTTTCAAGGCTCCTGGGAGGGTCACGTAGTCCCCTTTTGCGACCAGTAGGGGGGCCGGGTTCACTTAACCGCCGTGCCCCTGACTTAACAAGTGGCGTGATTCACTTGTTGTGGCGAGAAAGGTCGTAAAACGGGGCAGAACTCACTGAAGAAAATGTCTCACTTAGCAACATCAATTTGGGGTTCAGTGGTGGTCATAAGTTGACTCCCTGAATTTCTGACGTCGCAAGCTGCCCAGAGTCGCTTGATAGCCAGATGGGGTAGCGTATAAATCTTAATAAAAATAAAAACAAACAAATAAGTCGGTGTAACCAAAACGCCGGTCCCTGTGGCCTTCTGCTCCCATCTTCCTTTTTTTTTTTTTTTTTGGGTAAAAGTTTTTTATTAGTTTTTTTTTTCATATGTTCAGTAATAATTTTTCAACCAACGTGCTGTCTGAGTTTACATTCGCTAATACATATTTAATTCCTAATCCTTTATTCCTTCCTCTAGCCATCGATAAAATAAGTCCCAAGTTTGATCATATTCCGTTTCTTCTTTTTCTTTCAGTCTGATAGTCAGTCTGTCCATCTCTGCGCATTCTATTTTTTTTATTATTATTATTATTTCTTCATCTGATGGTAGCCATCAATAAAATAAGTCCCAAGTTTGATAATATTCCGTTTCTTCTTTTTCTTTCAGTCTCATAGTCAGTCTGTCCATCTCTGTGCATTCTATTTTTTTATTATTATTATTATTATTTCTTCATCTGATGGTAGCCATCAATAAAATAAGTCCCAAGTTTGATAATATTCCGTTTCTTCTTTTTCTTTCAGTCTGATAGTCAGTCTGTCCGTCTCTGCGCATTCTATTTTTTTTAATTATTATTATTTCTTCATCTGATGGTATTCCTTCCTTTTTCCAGCATTGTGCAAAGATAATTCTTGCCGCTGTTGTGATGTGCAAAATCAAACATAAAGCTTTGTTTGTTAGTCTTTTCTGGCATTATACCTAATTAAAAATAAGTTCAGGTTTAAAATCTACACGTTCTCCCAACATCTTTTCTAGCCAGGCATGTATCTTTTTCCAATAACTCTTCACTTTGTCCCATCTTTTTTTATCAACCTGAAAATCTGGAGATCTCCTTTTTAAAAGCCTCGGATTCCCACATTTTTTTGGGGGGGAGAAATGAACTATTTTAGTTGTTACTCCCAGATCTCGCCCGACGGTGTCACTGTTGAGCTGAGTGTCAGCGTGACTCTAACCCAGTTCAGGGCGGTTTGAAAATCAAATGTGATGGCGTCAAATTGCATTTTATGGTGCTGGATTTCACTGATCGATAGAATCCTAAAAGCAGGAAAGAAACCCCACCCCCCCCCAAAAAAAGCTTGATCTTCCTTACCCTCAAATCAGAATAAAGCTGGAAGGGACCTTGGAGGTCTTATAGTCCAACCCTCTCCTCAAACATTTTGGACAAGTGACCGTCCAGTCTCTTCTTAAAAATTTCCAATGATGGAGTGCCCACAACATCTAGTGGCAAGCTGTTCCACTGGTTAATTGTTAGGAAGTTTCTCCTTAGTTCCAGGTTGCTTCTCTCCTTGATGAGTTTCCATCCGTTGCTTCTTCTCCTGCCTTCAGGCACTTTGGAGAACAGCTTGACTCCCTCTTCTTTGGGGCAGCCCCTGAGATATTGGAACTCTGCTATCCTGTCCCCCTTAATCCTTCTTTTCTCTAGACTAGCAAACCCAAGTCCTTAGACATGAAAGCCAACTGGGTGACTTTAGGCCAGTCACTAGGAGACCGTGAATTCTAGTCCTTCCTTAGGCATGAAAGCCAACTAGGTGACTTTAGGCCAGTCACTAGTTTTTCAGTGCCGTTGTAACCTGGAACGGTCACTAAACGAACGGTTGTAAGTCAAGGGCTACCTGGACTTCAAAGCACTTTGACCGGTGTGACTTGAGCAGTTCCAATTTTGCTGTTTTCCTCCCACATCGGTGAAAAACGTTGGGGGGGGTCGGTCTTCTTGACCACCCCCTCAAAACCTGTTTATCCTTCCAGTTGTTGTTGTGGTTGTTTTTAAAGGGAAACAAGGTTCTAACTTTCCTTATTGGGGTTTCGTTGCTTACTTCGCAGATCACCCCGGAAGACCTGCAGAGTGTCTGCCTGCGTCTCTTTAGCAATCAGATGAAGCAAAGCGTTGCGCATAGCATAGACTTCACCAGGCCCGGCACTGTAAGTAGAATTGTGGGGGGATTTTTGTGTATGTATGTGGGTGCTACCTGTGTTGTGTTTCTGAGTATTTTGGCCGCAGGCTCCTTCCCTCACGCAGAGATGAAGACTTTCAGTCATCCAGGCCAAGGTGTCTGAAGGTTGAACCCTGGCAACTGGACAATGCTAGGCTGTATTGACAGAGGGATAGACTCAAGATCATGGGAAGTGTTAATACCACTTTACAAGGCCTTGGTAAGGCCACACTTGGAATACGGCATCCAGTTTTGGTCACCACGCTGTAGAAAAGATATTGAGACTCTAGAAAGAGTGCAGAGAAGAGCAACAAAGATGATCAGGGGACTGGAGGCTAAAGCATATAAGGAACGGTGGCTGGAATTGGGGATATCTAGTTTAACGAAGAGAAGGACGAGGGGGGGACATGATAGCAGTATTCCAATATCTCAGGGGCTGCCCCTAAAGAAGAGGGAGTCAAGCTATTCTCCAAAGCGCCCGACGGCCGGACAAGAAGCAACGGTGAATGCTCCAACACTGGAAGTTTTTAAGAAGAGACTGGACAGCCATTTGTCTGAAATGGTATAGGGTTTCCTGCCTGAGTAGGGGGTAGGACTAGATGACTTCTAGGGTCCCTTCCAGCTTTATTATTATTATTATTATTATTATTATTATTATTATTATTATTATTATTATTATTATTATTATTATTATTATTATTATTATTAATGTGAGCCAGTTGCCAAGCATCTGAATTTCAATCAGGTGACCACGGGGGAATGCCGCAACAGTCGTAGGTGTGAAAAATGCTCTTAAGTTGTTTTTTTTCCAGGGCCGTTGCAACTTCGAACGGTCGCTAAACGAGCTGTTGTAAGTTGAGGACGACCTGCAATAGCATCAGAGCTAAACTTTTTACTTTTTACCTAATAGTGTAAACTCGCCGTTTCTATGAACAGCAAACCTATCTAATCGGTCAAACCCAAAATCAATGTTTCCTTTTTTTTTTCCCACCACAAGCACAAAGTCCAGAAGCGGTTTCCAAGGTGTTTTTTTTTCTCCCTCTTTAATCAAATCAATTTAGTCATCTCTGCTTACTCCATCGATTTTTGCAGCCATCCGCCCATTGTTCAACCTTTAAACCCACATGGGGATGTTTTTGATGGCTTCAGCCACCTTCAGCCCAGAACATTTCAAGGGTTCTCCTCCTCCGAAACTGCAGCCCTGTACAAAGTCCTAAAATGTTGGCTTTGCAGCTTTTATCTAGTTCCTTTCCGCCACATTATGCAGTTCTTTGTTCCTATTTTTTTTTAACACTCGGAGAACAAGATTGCAAAGGTGTGGCTTGGCCAAGGCCAGATATTTTAGACTGATGACTCACGTCTAGCTTGGGCTAGCTGGTGGAAAGAGTGATATCGGTGTAGATGCAAGAGGGGGCAGTGTCTTTGGTGGCTTTGAGCAGAGTTTAATGAGGAATTTGAATCCAATCTACCAGAAGTACAACAACTCAAGAAGTGTGGGAAACTATAAAAATATGATCATAAAAGCCCAGTCCAACATAATACCACTGAAAAAGAAAAACAAGAAATCCAAGAAGAAACCAGCATGGCTGCGCAAAGATCTCTATGATAAACTGAAAGAGGTTTTATCTTAGGTAATTTTGGGTAGAAGGGGCACCTGCCCACCTGCCCACCGTTATATACAACGGAAGAAATCCAGCCTTTGTTTTTGACAGTGATTGTCTTAAAAAAGGCTACTACCTTATACACTAAATTCTCGGTCTTCTTCCTAAGCAACTGAAGATTTGTCAAATGAAAAATATTCCGGGTATGAATTTAAGAGCAGAGGTGTGTTTTAGATAACATGAATGGTTTTTTTTTAAAGCAGATCAGGCTACAAGGGGTTTTTTTTCCCAACCTCTTTTTGATCTTTTCAAAACATTCTACTGGATGACGGAATGATTGGATTTGTGTCTGCTCGGTTTAAGGAGTAGAGCCAATTTAGTCTAGTGGTTAAAGTGCTGGTCTAGAAACCAGGAGATGGTGAATTCTAGTCCTTCCTTGGGCATGAAAGCCAACTGGGTGACTTTAGGCCAGTCACAAAGAGAGGGTGAATTCTAGTCCTTCCTTAGGCATGAAAGACAACTGGGTGACTTTAGGCCAGTCACTGGGAGACCATGAATTCTAGTCCTTCCTTAGGCATGAAAGCCAAATGGGTGACTTCAGGCCAGTAACTAGGAGACCGTGAATTCTAGTTCTTCCTTGGGCATGAAAGCCAACTGGGTGACTTTAGGCCAGTCACTAGGAGACCGTGAATTCTAGTCCTTCAGGCCAGTCACTAGGAGACCGTGAATTCTAGTTCTTCCTTGGGCATCAAAGTCAACTGGGTGACTTTAGGCCAGTCACTAGGAGACCGTGAATTCTAGTCCTTCCTTAGGCATGAAAGCCAACTGGGTGACTTTCCAAGTTTGAGAAACCCTTGAATCCCATCAGTTACCTTCACAGATCCTGCCCAAGCAGAGTGGCAATTTGAGTGAATTTGAGCAATTTTGTAACGTTGCTCAAAAGTTGTGAGAGCAACCTGTAGGAGACCTTGCCAAGCCTTGAAAACGAAACGAGCCACCTGGGCAGGAGTGTCTGGGGTACAGCTCACCAAAGCAGAAAGAATGTTAAATAAATAAATCAAATGCTTTGGCTTGCCAGTAGGCTCAAAGGGATTCGAGCAGGTTTACCTTTTTGATTTGGCAGCCCGGAAAGGGAGGCAGGCACCGCTACGTGTGCGTGTGCAAATAGGCCGCGAGCATGTGCGTCCAAAAATGAGCCCTGTGTGTGCGCGCACAAATAAGCCATGCATGAGCGCATGCGCACACGCAAATGGCCGTGCACGAGCACATGTGCACATGCAAATAGGGCTTGCGGGGGCACTAGCGCCGGCGGGATGCTCAGGGCGGCGCTAGCACCGGTGGGACACTCGGAGGCGGGGCAGTACTAACGCTTGCGGGATACTTGGGGCGGCGCTAGCACCTGTGGGATGCTCGGGGCGGGGTGGTGCTCACGCTGGGAGGAAGCTCGGGGCGGCACTAGCGCGAGTGTGGGGAGCCATCCCTTCACGCGGCCTGGTAGCCAAGCAGCCGCGGCCCAGTAATGGCCACATCCCACAGGTTGAGGACCCCTGAACTAGATAGCATCTACAGTGCTAGAATGGAGTGGGTTTTGCAAATGGGAGGAGGAGGAGGAGGAGGAGGAGGAGGAGGAGGAGGAGGACGACGACGACGACGACGACGACTGTGGGGTCCTTGGTGCTCTCTGAGTTTGGTAGTTTCCTTGCAGACATTTTACTACCCAGCTAGATAACATCTTCAGTGCTAGAACAGGGTGGGTTTTGCAAAGGGGAGGAGGAGGAGGAGGACCATGGGGTCCTTGGTGCTCTCTGAGCTTGGTTGTTCTCTTGCAGCCAGCATGCATTTACAATCTTTGCAGTGTCCCGGGGTCTTGGGATTGTCATTTGCAACCTTCCTAGGGGGTTTCTGACAAACGCAGTCAATGGGGGGGGGGCAGAGCCAGAGTTACTTAACAACCACGTGATTCACTTAACAACGCTAGTGACTTGCTTAACAACCGTGAAAGAAAGGTGGTAAAATGGGGCATAACTCGGTTAACTACCCCCGTGCTTAGCAGTGGGAATTTTGAGCTCAACTCAATTTTGAGTCCCGCAAGGGAGATAGGGAGGTATATAAATTTAATAAATAAATAAATAAACTGCGGTCGTTAAATCGAGGAGTACCTACACAGGTTGTCGTGCCCTTCAACCTTAGTTGCCAGGAAGAACATTGTGTCATTAACGTGAGAAAACAGAGGATGTCTTTGAACAGCTGACTTGCAGCTTCCGACTGATCAGAGTCTAGACCAGGGGTAGGCCACCTTGGCTCTTTTATGACTGGCGGACTTCAACTCCCAGAATTCCTGAGCCAGCATGGGGGAACTATGGCCCCTTCATGACTGGCGGACTTCAACTCCCAAAATTCCTCAGCCAGCATGGGTGCTAACTATGGCCCCTTTATGACTGGCGGACTTCAACTCCCAGAATTCCTGAGCCAGCATGGGGGAACTATGGCCCCTTCATGACTGGCGGACTTCAACTCCCAAAATTCCTCAGCCAGCATGGGTGCTAACTATGGCCCCTTTATGACTGGTGGACTTCAACTCCCAGAATTCCTGAGCCAGGCACGCTGAGGGGAAAGGGAGAGGTTTCCAAGCAGAGCCACGCTGGCTGAGGAATTCTGGGAGTTGAAGTCCACGAGTCATAAAAGAGCCAAGGTTGCCTACCCCTGGTCTAGAACAACTTGCTATCTACTCTAGTCTAGCCAGAAACCGTGAGAAGCAAACTCTTAGTTCTCACCTTATCTCAATTTGAGGTAAGCAATGTCTTGTTTAATTGTTGGTCAAAGTTCAGCTGACATACACCGTAGTGATATTGGGTGTGGTGTCCTGTATGCTCATAGCCGGGTTCTCCTGGCTGATGTTCCACCGGGCAGATGTTCTTAGGTAGAACACTGTACTGGCAACGCTCCTTTCTTCCAAACAGATGTTGAGACTCTAGAATAGGGGTAGGCAACCTTGGCTCTTTTATAACTCGTGGACTTCAACTCCCAGAATTCCTGAGCCAGCATGGGGGAACCCTGGCCCCCTCATGACTTGTGGACTTCAACTCCCAGAATTCCTCAGCCAGCATGGGGGAAATATGGCCCCTTCATGACTTGCGGATTTCAATTCCCAGAATTCCTCAGCCAGCATGGGGGAACTATCGCCCCCTCATGACTCGTGGACTTCAACTCCCAGAATCCCTGAGCCAGCATGGCTCAGCTTGGAAATCTCTCCCTTTCCCCTCAGCATGGCTGGCTGAGGAATTCTGGGAGTTGAAGTCCACGAGTCATACAAGAGCCAAGGTTGACTACCCCTGAGCTAAAGGAACTAGGTCAGGGGTCTTCAAACTTGGCCCTTTTATGACTCGTGGACTTCAACTCCCAGAATTCCTCAGCCAGGCATGCCTGGCTGAGGAATTCTGGGAGTTGAAGTCCGCGAGTCATGAAGGGGCCATAGTTCTCCCATGCTGACTGAGGAATTCTGGGAGTTGAAGTCCGCAAGTCATAAAAGGGCCAAGTTTGAAGACCCCTGAACTAGGTATATTGAGCCTAACGACGAGAAGGCTNGCGGGTCTGGCCTAGGGAATTTTAGCGGGGTTTTTTAGGGGATTTTTAAGGATAATTTTAATGATCGGCCTGTTTAAATATTTCTTTTTAATTCGGCTTTTAATTATTGTATTTGTATTGTAGTTTTTATGAGGCTGTTAGCCGCCCTGAGTCCCATGAGGAGAAGGGCGGGGTATAAATTAAATTAATAAATAATAAAATAAATAAATAAAATCAAATGCTTTTGCTTGCCAGTAGGCTCAAAGGGATTCGAGCAGGTTTACCTTTTTGATTTGGCAGCCCGGAAAGGGAGGCAGGCACCGCTACGTGTGCGTGTGCAAATAGGCCGCGAGCGTGTGCGTCCAAAAATGAGCCCTGTGCGTGCGCGCACAAATGGGCCATGCATGAGCGCTTGCGGTCACGCAAATGGCTGTGCACGAGCGCATGTGCACATGCAAATAGGGCTTGCAGGGGCACTAGCGCCGGCGGGATGCTCAGGGCGGCGCTAGCGCCGGTGGGATGCTCGGAGGCGGGGCAGTGCTAACGCTGGCGGGATACTTGGGGTGGCGTTAGCACCTGTGGGATGCTCGGGGCGGGGTGGTGCTCACGCTGGGAGGAAGCTCGGGGCGGCACTAGCGCGAGTGTGGGGGCCATCCCTTCACGTGGCCCGGTAGCCAAGCAGCCACGGCCCAGTAATGGCCACATCCCACAGGTTGAGGACCCCTGAACTAGATAACATCTACAGTGCTAGAATGAAGTGGGTTTTGCAAATGGGAGGAGGAGGAGGAGGAGGAGGAGGACGACGACGACGACGACGACGACTGTGGGGTCCTTGGTGCTCTCTGAGTTTGGTAGTTTCCTTGCAGACATTTTACTACCCAGCTAGATAACATCTTCAGTGCTAGAACAGGGTGGGTTTTGCAAAGGGGAGGAGGAGGAGGAGGACCATGGGGTCCTTGGTGCTCTCTGAGCTTGGTTGTTCTCTTGCAGCCAGCATGCATTTACAATCTTTGCAGTGTCCCGGGGTCTTGGGATTGTCATTTGCAACCTTCCTAGGGGGTTTCTGACAAACGCAGTCAATGGGGGGGGGCAGAGCCAGAGTTACTTAACAACCACATGATTCACTTAACAACGCTAGTGATTTGCTTAACAACCGTGGAAGAAAGGTGGTAAAATGGGGCATAACTCGGTTAACTACCCCCGTGCTTAGCAGTGGGAATTTTGAGCTCAACTCAATTTTGAATCCCGCAAGGGAGATAGGGAGGTATATAAATTTAATAAATAAATAAATAAACTGCGGTCGTTAAATCGAGGAGTACCTACACAGGTTGTCGTGCCCTTCAACCTTAGTTGCCAGGAAGAACATTGTGTCATTAACGTGAGAAAACAGAGGATGTCTTTGAACAGCTGACTTGCAGCTTCCGACTGATCAGAGTCTAGCCCAGGGGTAGGCCACCTTGGCTCTTTTATGACTGGCGGACTTCAACTCCCAGAATTCCTGAGCCAGCATGGGGGAACTATGGCCCCTTCATGACTGGCGGACTTCAACTCCCAAAATTCCTCAGCCAGCATGGGTGCTAACTATGGCCCCTTTATGACTGGTGGACTCCAACTCCCAGAATTCCTGAGCCAGCATGGCTCAGCTTGGAAACCTCTCCCTTTCCCCTCAGCTTGGCTGGCTCAGGAATTCTGGGAGTTGAAGTCCACGAGTCATAAAGCGGCCTAGGCCTAGGGCAGGGGTGGGCAACCTTGGCTCTTTTATGACTGGTGGACTTCAACTCCCAGAATTCCTGAGCCAGCCACGCTGAGGGGAAAGGGAGAGGTTTCCAAGCAGAGCCACGCTGGCTGAGGAATTCTGGGAGTTGAAGTCCACCAGTCATAAAAGAGCCAAGGTTGCCTACCCCTGGTCTAGAACAACTTGCTATCTACTCTAGTCTAGCCAGAAACCGTGAGAAGCAAACTCTTAGTTCTCACCTTATCTCAATTTGAGGTAAGCAATGTCTTGTTTAATTGTTGGTCAAAGTTCAGCTGACATACCCCGTAGTGATATTGGGTGTGGTGTCCTGTATGCTCATAGCCGGGTTCTCCTGGCTGATGTTCCACCGGACAGATGTTCTTAGGTAGAACACTGTACTGGCAACGCTCCTTTCTTCCAAACAGATGTTGAGACTCTAGAATAGGGGTAGGCAACCTTGGCTCTTTTATAACTCGTGGACTTCAACTCCCAGAATTCCTGAGCCAGCATGGGGGAACTATGGCCCCCTCATGACTTGTGGACTTCAACTCCCAGAATTCCTCAGCCAGCATGGGGGAAATATGGCCCCTTCATGACTTGCGGATTTCAATTCCCAGAATTCCTCAGCCAGCATGGGGGAACTATCGCCCCCTCATGACTCGTGGACTTCAACTCCCAGAATCCCTGAGCCAGCATGGCTCAGCTTGGAAATCTCTCCCTTTCCCCTCAGCATGGCTGGCTGAGGAATTCTGGGAGTTGAAGTCCACGAGTCATACAAGAGCCAAGGTTGACTACCCCTGAGCTAAAGGAACTAGGTCAGGGGTCTTCAAACTTGGCCCTTTTATGACTTGTGGACTTCAACTCCCAGAATTCCTCAGCCAGGCATGCCTGGCTGAGGAATTCTGGGAGTTGAAGTCCGCGAGTCATGAAGGGGCCATAGTTCTCCCATGCTGACTGAGGAATTCTGGGAGTTGAAGTCCGCAAGTCATAAAAGGGCCAAGTTTGAAGACCCCTGAACTAGGTATATTGAGCCTAACGACGAGAAGGCTNTCCTGGAAGTTGTGGATGCTCCTATCTTTGGAGGCCTTCAAAAGAAGATTAGACAACCATTTGTCCAGGATGATATAAGGACTCCAGGGGGTTGGACTAGAAGACCTCCAAGGTCCCTTCCAGCTTCATGATTATAGGAACCCCACTGGCACTGGTTAGCTAATTAATCAAAGCAAAAAAACCCACTCTGAGTGGATCTTCTGAGCTCCAAAGCACAAACTATTTCCCAAGGGTGTGCGTGTGTCCCCGGTCCCCAGCGTGAGGATGCTGAACCATCTTGAAAAGTCCACGGCCAACACATTTGTTGTGTTTGCCCGAGCAGAATCCCCGTTTCTCCTCGCTTTCAAAGGTCGGCTTTGATTCAGCTTGTTTTGTTTTCACAACTGAAAGAAAGCCATATAAATATGTGCATTGATCTCCCGGCGCTTTTTTTGTTTTTTGTTTTGTTTTTTTAAGGGTAGATTTCTGGTAAAGAGCTCTTGACTCTAAATCCATCACTTTGAGCTGTCATCCTCTCTTGCCTTCAGTTCAATAGCGATGCACACAATGCACACAACGTTTTCGCGGTGGGCTGCCAATCCCTAATTGAAGCTCAAATAGCAAATTTCTTCATTCTTTCCTGTTGGTGGCTCCTGGTATGGGGGGTGGCACAGCTTTTTTTTGTTGTTGTTGATTTGTGTAACAGCCTGCCCCCTTTTATCACTGAGCGGCCTACGTCAGAATATTGGCTTTTTAAAAGCCAAAGGATTCTCTAGAATCTCTGCCTTCTCCTCTGCGTGCCCTTCCCCTGTTGCCTTTGAGCATGGTGGAAAGCATTTGTTTTTCATCCACGCTTCCCTTTATCGTTAAAGAATAGCTTCATCCAACTGACTTTTCAATAATCTTTTTTCCCAGTAGGCAACAAAACTCATCAAATGTAGATGTGTGCACTGAGTGTACAATTACGGATGAACTTGTAGCAATAAACAAGAATCTTTGCAACTCAGGGTTGAACTGTGGGGTCCTTGGTGATCTCTGAGTTGGGTGGTCTTCTTGCAGACGTTTCATTGCCCAACTAGGTAACATCATCAGTGCTAGAAGGGAGGGGGACTTATGGAGAGGAGGAGAAGAGAAAGAAAGAAAAAGAAAGAGGAAGGAAGGAAGGAAGGAAGGAAGGAAGGAAGGAAGGAAGGAAGGAAGGAAGGAAGGAAGGAAGGATTGTGGGTCCTTGGTGTTCTCTGAGCTGGGTTGTTTTCTTGCAGACGTTTCATTGCCCAACTAGATAACATCATCAGTGCTGGAAGGGATGTGGTTTGTGGAGTGAGGAGGAGGAGGAGGAGGAGGAGGAGGAGGAGGAGGAGGAAAAGGGAAAGGACTGTGGGGTCCTTCATGCTCTCTCAGCTTGCTTGTTTTCTTGCAGACATTTCATTACCAAACTAGGTAACATCATCAGTGCTAGAAGGGAGAGGGGTTGGTGGGGGAGGAAGAGGAGGAGTACTGTGGGGTCCTTGGTGCTCTCTGAGCTGGGTTGTTTTCTTGCAGACGTTTCATGACCCAACTAGGCAACATCATCAGTGCTAGAAGGGAGGGGGGCTTGTGGAGAGGAGGAGGAGAAGAGAAAGAAAAAGAAAGAAGGAAGGAAGGAAGGAAGGAAGGATTGTGGGGTCCTTGGTGCTCTCTGAGCTGGATTGTTTTCGTGCAGACGTTTCATTACCCAACTAGGTAACATCATCAGTGCTAGAAGGGATGAGGTTTGCAGAGTAGCTAAGAGAGACATTTGTTAAGTGAATTTTGCCCCAATTTACGACCTTTCTTGCCGCGGTTGTTAAGTGAAACTGCGGTTGTTAAAGTCAGTAGCACGGTTGCAAAGCGAGTCTGGCTTCCCCCAGTGACTTTGCTTGTCAGAAGGTCGCGAAAGGGGGACGCCGGGACACGGCCGCCGTCGTAAATACGAACGAGTTGCCAAGTGCCTGAATTTTGATCACGTGACCACAGAGACGTTGCAACAGTCAGAACGTGTGCAAAATGGGCCTAAGTCCCTTTTGTCCAGTGCCGTCGTAACTTCAAGCGGTCGCTAAATGAACCGCCGTAAATTGAGGATTTACTTGGTACGCTCTGAGCTAGGAAGCTTTCTTGCAGACCTTTCATGACCCAGCTAGGTAACGTCGTCAGTGCAAGAAGTGGGAAGGAGCAGGAGGAGAAGGCTTTTGATGTCCTTGGTGCTCTCTGAAACTGGGCGCCTTTCTTGCAGACATTTCAGGACCCAGCTAGGTAACGCCATCAATGCTGGAAGGAAGTGGGGTGTGCAAGGCGGAGGAAGAGAAGGAGAAGGAGAAGAACGAGAGTTTTCTTGCGGACGTTTCATTACCCAACTAGGTAACCTCATCCGTGCCAGAAGGGAGTTGGGGAAGGAAAAACGTCCGCAAGAAAACCACCAACTCAAGAGAGAGAGCACCAAGGACCCCTACGTAAACATTTAAGAAATCCAAGTCTCTGTGCATGTATCTTACCAGTGTGTTTTCTCTTTTTAATCCGTTTTTTCATTTTTTTAAAAAACATTTATTTAAATGTTATGTTTTATTTCTGTGGTTTTCCTCTTTTAACTTTTTCTTTCTTTCTCTCTCTCTTAATCTCTCTTTTTTTAAAATGTGTGCCTGTTTACCTCTAAAGGAATATGGCTGTGTGAGCCCCTGTGAGGATGAATATGTAAGTTCCCATATCTCCTTTTTTTTTGTTAATATTTTCACATTTCTCTGTATAACCTACAGTATCTTGTCTCCTCCTCCTCCTATGTTTGTGCTGGAGCATGCTTGTATGGCCCGCCCGATACCTGTGAATAAATTGCATGGAAAATTTAACCAAATTTAAAAAAACAGCGGTCGACAATGACGAGTCAGATCATGCCTCTGTGTGGCGCATTATGTATTTATTGCTAAGCCTCTCCTTGAGCGTGAACTGTCACCCAGGTGATTTTAAATGTCTGTATTAGAATTCTTTTGGTCTGTTCAGTTAATCAGGTTTTTCATCGGGGGGAAAAGATGTTTGTTGGCTGGCATTTTAATGTTGTTCCATTTCTGCATGCTTCGCGACGTATAAAATTACCCACAAAATTAAAACGGTTTACAATTCACCTGCCCTGGTTCCGACAGATGAAACTCTTCAAAGAACTTCCAGGCATTGTTTACCTTAAAGAATCTTATTTGAGAAGTGTAGCATCGGCACTAACACAATCGAAGCCGAAAACTGGATTCCCCTCCCCTGAGCACATAGAATCAAGGCACAATTCCCTCCTCCCATTAACAGTCATAAATCACATTCTCCAATTAGTTTGAAACTCTCCCTCCAGTTCTCCAGCCCGCCAATTCTTATCCTCTCTTATTTCAATAACCTTGATTCTCACGCTAGGCCCAGTGTTGCTATGTCTAGCTAAACTCTCATGCACATTCCTCCCCCCAGCATCATCTAACTCTAAAAGTAAAACATAAGAAGAAAATGGTTGCATCTCCAACTGTTGTCAAAGCAAAAACATCCGATGTTAGCAGCATTGACATCACCTGTTTAATCTCAAAAACTGCAGGCAGGCCTTGACTTAAACAACCATTTGTTTAGTGTCCGTTTGAAGTTACGTTGGCGCTATTAAAAAAAGTGACTTAGGACCATTTTTCGTACTACCTTGGCAGCCCACCCAGGATCAAGGGATCATAATTCAGACACTCAGCAACTGACTCACATTTACGACGGTCGCAGCATCCCGGGGTCACGTGATTCCCTTTTGCGAGCTTCCGACAAGCAAAATCAACGGGGGGGGGGGGAGGCAGGTTCACTTAACGGCCATGTTACTAACTTAACAACTGCAAGGGATTCACTGAAGAGAAGGATGAGGGGGGACATGATAGCAGTGTTCCAATATCTCAGGGGCTGCCCCCCAAAAGAGGGAGTCAAGTTATTCTCCAAAGTGCCTGAAGGCAGCACAAGAAGCAACGGATGGAAACTCATCAAGGAGAGAAGTTCCCCCATGCTGGCTCAGGAATTCTGGGAGTTGAAGTCCACGAGCCATAAAAGAGCCAAGGTTGCCTACCCCTGGTATAGGGGGTACCTGGCTCAATAGTAGCAACTGTGAGAGGGATCTCGGAGTCCTAGTGGACCATCCCTTAAATAGGAGCCAGCCGTGTGCTGCAGCTGCCAAAAAGGCCAACACAGTGCTGGGCTGCATTAACAGAGGGAGAGAATCAAGATCACGTGAAGTATTAATACCGCTTTACAAGGCCTTGGTAAGGCCACACTTGGAATACTGCATCCAGTTTTGGTCACCACGATGTAAAAAAGATGTTGAGACTCTAGAAAGAGTGCAGAGAAGAGCAACAAAGATGATTAGGGGACTGGAGGCTAAAGAATATAAGGAAGGGTTGCTGGAATTGGGTATGTCCAGTTTAATGAAGAGAAGGACGAGGGGGGACAGGATAGCAGTGTTCCAGTATCTCAGGGGCTGCCCCAGAGAAGAGGGAGTCAAGCTCTTCTCCAAAGAGCCCGAAGGCAGGATGAGAAGCAACGGATGGAGAAACTAATCAAGGAGAGAAGCAACCTAGAACTAAGGAGAAACGTCCTGACAGTTAGGACAATTAACCAGTGGAACCACCTGCCTCCAGAAGCGGTGAATGCTCCATCACTACAGGCTTTTAAGAAGAGACTGGACAGCCATTTGTCTGAAATGGTATAGGGTCTCCTGCTTGAGCAGGGGGTTGGACTAGATGACCTCCAAGGTCCAGTGGTGGGATTCAAATAGGTGAACAACCGGTTCTCTGTGTGGATGCCGCTTCCGGAAGTCCATTCTGGGCCTGGGCAACAAAAATTAGCTATCGGTTCTGCCGAACCGGTGCAAACTGTCCAAATCCCAGCACTGCCAAGGTCCTTTCCAACATCAGAAGGAGAAGGAGAAGAAGAAGAAGAAGAAGAGGAAGAAGAAGAAGAGGAAGAAGAAGAAGAAGAATTTGGAATAGACCTTGGAGGTCATCTAGTCCAACCCCCTGCTCAGGCAGGAAACCCTATACCATTTCAGAGAGAAGGAGAAGGAGAAGAAGGAGGAGGAGGAGGAGGAGAAGGAGAAGAAGGAGAAGGAGAAGAAGAAGAAGAAGAAGAAGAAGAAGAAGAAGAAGAAGAAGAAGAAGAAGAAGAAGAAGAAGAAGAAGAAGAAGAAGAAGAAGAAGAAGGAAGAAGAAGAAGAGGAGGAGGAGGAGGAGGAGGAGGAGGAGGAGGAGGAGGAGAAGAAGAAGAAGAAGAAGAAGAAGAAGAAGAAGAAGAAGAAGAAGAAGAAGAAGAAGAAGAAGAAGAAGAAGAAGAAGAAGAAAAAATAATAATAATAATATTATCTAGTACCATATGTCTCCGAATATAAGCCCTAACCGGAAAATAAGCCCTAGTTTGGGAGCAAAAATTAATATAAGACCCGGTCTTACGTTCGGGGGGAAACATGGTATTACATTAAGCACAAAGCAAGTTAAAAACCCACCCCTTTATGGCTTGATTTTATGAACTGGTGCACACACCCCTTTTAAAGTCCTGTGAGCCAATGTCCCTAGAATGAACAGGGTTGCAGGTGCCTCCTAAGAAACACGGAGTGGGTGGGGGTGAGTGTCGGTTATTGCAAAATATCCAGGGACATAAATCAAAGTGAGTGACAGATCAACGGAGTGCGATCGGACGCAATCTATCTGCCACCTGCTCCTGCCGTGAATGGCGAGCATTGTGCCCTGGGGGGGGCCCTTTTAATTGCCTATCAGGTATCATCCCGTCTGGATGGACGCCTCCTACGAAGCCGCTTTCTGGTATGCCAGCCTGCACTTTTTCGTTTGTGAGAACGAGGCTCTTGGGTTACATAGCCTAGCTTTGTGGTCGGCCCGAGCGTTTGGATGGTACGCGGAAGAGGAGTAATGCGATCTGTCTTTGGACATTTTTTTGCCTTTGTCCTCGCGGCCTTTTCCAGCACGGCGGCTTATAATGGGCACCGATTATAGAACCTGCCATGAAAGGGAGAGAGGAGACAGTTGGGGGTCAGAAAGACCGGGAATCGATGGCCCCCACCAGGCTTTTCGAAAAAGCCTTCGCAGGAATATTCTGTCTAGTGTCCAGAAGCAAGGCTGGAAAGATATATACAGATCCGTCCAGTTTAACAAAAAGAAGGACCAGGGGTGACATGATAGCAGTTTTCAAATATCTCAGGGGCTGCCCCAAAGAAGAGGGGATAGAATAGAATAGAATAGAATAGAATAGAATAGAATAGAATAGAATAGAATAGAATAGAATAGAATAACCTTTATTGTCATTTTTATACTGTGGGCCCAATGGCACACATCAAAAATGAGATTTAGTTGCCCGCTCTCAAAGGGAAACACATGCATGACACACACCTAAACATACTATGAACAACATATGTATAGACCCACATCCCTACATATACGTAGCGAATAAATATTAAATATTGAATATATTAAATATAGAATAGAATATAGAATAGAATATAAATTAGAATAGAATATAAATTAGAATAGAATAGAATATAGAATAGAATAGAAATTAGAATAGAATATAGACTAGATTAGAATAGAATAGAATAGAAATTTAGAATAGAATAGAAATTTAGAATAGAATATAGAATAGAATAGAAATTAGAATAGAATAGAATAGAATAGAATAGAATCCTTCTTGAGCAGAGGGTTGGACTAGATGACCTCCCAAGGTCCCTTCCAACCCTGTAATTCTATGCCCTATTACACCAATTCCTTTCAATTCCCCAGCCAAAAAAGTCTTCCCATTGAAGTCCAGGTATTTGGAGTATTTATTAGAAAGTATTGTTCCATAATAAGGAATGTTCATTATAACAAACGACTTAATCGTTCTGGGGAACACATTGGTATAATCTAGACCAGGGGTAGGCAACCTTGGCTCTTTTATGACTCATGGACTTCAGCTCCCAGAATTCCTGAGCCAGCCATGCTGAGGGGAAAGGGAGAGGTTTCCAAGCTGAGCCATGAATTCTGGGAGTTGAAGTCCACCAGTCATAAAAGAGCCAAGGTTGCCTACCCCTGGACTAGGAGGCTCACCTCTTAGAACAGGACAACTTAGGACAGGGGTAGGCAACCTTGGCCCTTTTATGACTGGTGGACTTCAACTCCCAGAATTCCTGAGCCAGTCCACGAGTCATAAAAGAGCCAAGGTTGCCTACCCCTGAGCTAGGTAAAGTGGGCTTTGCTTACATATATTCTGATTTTTCTTTTTCTCTCTCCTTCCAATCACACAGGCTTCGACCATGTTAAGAGCATCGTTGGTCCCGGCGTAAGTTCTCTGATTGCCTCTTTGTTCTTATTTGTCAGGTCATAAAACGTGGGTGGTTTGTGAAGAGATAAGCCCCATAGGCCCAGACTCGAACAGGTAGCCCTTGACTTACGACTACTCCTTAAGTGACTGGTTCAAAGTTACGACGGTGCTGACAAAAGTGACTTAAGACCCGGACCTCACGACCATCACAGCATGTCCATGTCATGTGATTGAGACCCTTGGCAACTGACGCATCATTATGGCAGCGGCACCATCACATGATCACCGTTTGCAACCATCCTAGCCGACTTCCGACGAGCAAAGTCAATGGGGGGGAAGGCAGAATCGCTTAACAACTGCACAATTCCCTGAACCGTTGCGGTGATTCAGTTAACAGACGTGGGAAATAAGTTGGTAAAATGAGGCACAAACCCATCAACAACTGCCTTGCTTAGCAGTGGAAATGTTGGGTTCAATTCTAGACATAAATCAAAGATTACCCCTAGTTCAGGGGTAGGCAACCTTGGCTCTTTTATGACTCGTGGACTTCAACTCCCAGAATTCCTGAGCCAGCATGGCTCAGCTTGGAAACCTCTCCCTTTCCCCTCAGCATGGCTGGCTCAGGAATTCTGGGAGTTGAAGTCCAGAAGTCATAAAAGGGCCACGTTTGAAGGCCCCTGACTTAAATCTAACAAACAAAATGGAGGCTGGCTGAGGAATTCTGGGAGTTGAAGTCCACAAGTCATAAAAGGGCCAAGTTTGAAGGCCCCTGACTTAAATCTAACAAACAAAATGGAGGCTGGCTGAGGAATTCTGGGAGTTGAAGTCCACAAGTCATAAGAGGGCCAAGTTTGAAGACCCCTGGATTAAAATATATATGTATGGGTGTATGTGTATATATGTATGTATGTATATAGCACGTGTATATGTGTGTTATGTATGTGTGTGGGTAGATATATACTTTCCTTCGAGAGCAGGCAGAAGAATTTCATTTTTAATGTGGGCCAGTATGCTCACAGTAAAAAAATGACAATACTAAAGGTTCTCTTATCTTCCTTTATAAAAACCATACGACTTTCTAGGGCTCAGTGAGTCGGTTGCATTTCTCAACGGGCGCTTTTTTTCGTGTGCAGGAAAGTGCAGGAGGTCCCCTTCCTGCCATCTTTGGATTATGAGAAGTTAAAGAAAGACCTGATCGACGGAAGTGACCGCCTCAAGGCTTTCTTGCTACAGGCTTTGCGCTGGGTAAGTCTCGCTACAAATCGGGGGGGTGTCCAAGCTTGGCGACGGCTTGTGGACTTCAACTCCCAGAATTCCCCGGCCCGCCAAGCTTTTCCGACCTTCTTGCAAGCAAAGGCGATGGGTGGAAAGCCACATTGACTCAATCCATCCCTTTATTATTACAGCCAAAGGCCAACACATAAATTAAACATTCAAATAGAACAGCGGTGGCGAAGCTATGGCACGGGTGCCAGAGGCGGCACTCAGAGCCCTCTCTGTGGGCACGTGCGCCGTCGCCCCAGTCCTAGGCCTTCAGCTGGGTTTTATAAAACCTTTTCGCTTTAGGCCTCCACCGCCGTGTGCAAAAAAAAAGGTTCAATCAATCAGTCAATTTCAACTTCTTGCAGGGAAAAAAAAAGATCTTGCAAAGTTGGAATTGATTGATTGAACTTTATAGTCCCACCCAGTCTGCCGTTACCCCCGCAGCCACGCCCAGCCAATGGGCCACGCCCAGCCAATGGGCCACGCCCAGCCAATGGGCCACACCCACCCGGCACCCGACGATGCATAAGTGGGTCTTGGGTTGCAGTTTGGGCACTCAGTCTCTAAAAGGTTCGCCATCACTGAAGTAGAACAAAACTAAACAGAACCACACGGAAGAAGTCATAGCAATATATTACAATTAATGATGCAATCAATGGGTGACCAAGGTCTGCCTAATTTTACAGACAGTATAACAAAACCTAGCTATCTTCAGAAAAACGGAATCGTACTGACGTTGAGTATAGTCTAAGCCACAGTGACCTAACAACTGAGTTACTAACTTAACAGCTCCGGCAAGAAAGGTCGTAAAAACTGGGGCAAAACTCACTTAACAAACGTGGGGCTCAATTGTGGTCCTACGTAGAGGATCACTGGTACGTCTCTTGTTTCTTTTGCAGCGTTTGACAACTTCCCATCCGGGCGAACAGCGGGACACGGTTCTGCAGGCTTATATCAACAACGATCTTTTGGATTGCTACAGTAACGGCCAGGTTAGTGAGGGGCGGTCTCGATGTAGATCAAAGACTGAAAACATCTCTAAGGGGATTGATTTGCAACTCTTGACTTTTTTTTTAATCCCACTCCACAAATTCCCTTCTTTTTCTCCCAGACAGGGAGTCTTTGACTTGCTGTCAACACCCAGCTTGAGAATCCAAACAAACGTTCATTCTGTCTCCAAAAATCTTATTGTTTATTGGGAATTCACTGCATGGTATTATTATTATTATTATTATTATTATTATTATTATTATTATTAATAATAATAATAATAATAATAATAATAATAATAATAATAATAATAATAATAATAATAATAATAAAGTTGGAAGGGACCTTGGAAGTCATCTAGTCCAACCCCCTGCTCAGGCAGCAAACCCTAAACCAGGAGTAGGCAACCTTGGCTCTTTTATGACTCGCGGACTTCAACTCCCAGAATTCCTGAGCCAGCATGGCTCAGCTTGGAAACTCCCCCTTTCCCCTCAGCACGGCTGGCTCAGGAATTCTGGGAGTTGAAGTCCACAAGTCATAAAAGAGCCAAGGTTGCCTACCCCTGCCCTATACCATTTCAGAGAAATGGCTGTCCAGTCTCTTGTTAAAAACGTCCAGTGTTGGAGCATTCACAGCTTCTGGAGGCAGGTTGTTCCACTGGTTAATTGTTCTCACTGTCAGGAAGTTTCTCCTTAGTTCTAGGTTGCTTAGTTTCCACCCGTTGCTTCTTGTCCTGCCTTCAGGCGCTTTGGAGAAGAGCTTGACTCCTTCTTCTTTGGAGCAGCCCCTGAGATATTGGAAGACTGCTATCATGTCCCCCCCCCATCCTTCTCTTCATTCAACTAGACATCCCCAATTCCAGCAACCTTCCTTATATGTTTTAGCCTCCAGTCCCCTAATCATCTTGGTTGCTCTTCTCTGCACTCTTTCTATTGTCGAAGCAAAACTAACTCTGAGGTTCCCAGACACCACTTCATCGATTTAAACAATAATAATTTTCCCCAGCCAAACCCCCAACGTCTTACTTAGTCCATAGAAACAAGTTCACTTTGTTATGGGAATGGTCCGCTTCAAATCTACACCCGTTCTAGAGTCCTTGAAAAGGTTTCAGGCTTTCACGGTCTTCAGCCGAATCGTAGAAGTTTCGTTTCTCCATCTAACTCACTCCAAAGTAACACCTCCCCCCCTTACTCTAAAGGCAAGTTGAAATGCAGAGGCACACAGCTGCCAACTTTTCATCCTTGACCCTTACGACGGTTCCTTTAGCGACCGTTTGAAGTCACAACGGCGCCGAAAAAAGGGGTTCAGGATCGTCTTTTTCACACTTACGACGGTTGCAGCATCCCCGTGGCCACACGATCAACGTTCAGAAAAACTTGGCAACTGACTCCTATTTATGACGGTTGCACTGTCCCGGGGTCGCGCGATAACCTTTTCTGACCTCCTGACAAGCCAAATCAATAGGGAAACTCAATTTGCTTAACAACCAGATTTCCAACTTAACGACTGCAGTTGATTCACTGAACAACTAGGGGCAAGAAAGTTTGTCAAATGGGGCAAAACACTCTTAACAACGGAAACTTTGATGCTCAATTGTGATCGTAAGCCGAGGACTACCTGTACACAAGTCCCTTTACGGAGAGTACAGAATAACAGAATTGGAAGGGACCTTATAGAGGTCTTCTAGTCCAACTCCCTGCTCAAGGAACTGCAATGATTCACTGAATAACGTGGCCCCCAAAAATGCTGTAAAATTAGGCACCACTCACTTAAGCAGTGGAAATTCTGGTCCCAGTATGTGGTCGTAAGGCGAGGACTACCTGTGTGGATGGCTGTAGCTTTTATTTTCTGTCAGAGTACTCCAGAATTAACTGCGACTGTTTCAATTGGGTGTGTGTGTGCGTCTCTTGCAGAGGAGCTTCCTGATGCTGATCCAGTCCAAGTGCGAGGTCGTTCGCCAATACACCGCCAGGCTCATCAATGCGTTTGCCTCCTTGGCTGAAGGTAAGAGGTGGAGCATGAAGGCAGCTGCTGCTATAGAATGGAATGGAACGCAAAATAAAACAGAATGTAAAATAGAATAGAAATAGAAAATGAACAGAGTGGAGTGGAGTGGAGTGGAGTGGAGTGGAGTGGAGTGGAATGGAATAGAATAGAATAGAATTTAGAATAGAATTTAGAATAGAATACAGAATGGAATACAGAATAGAATACAGAATAGAATAGAATAGAATAGAATAGAATAGAATAGAATAGAATAGAATAGAATAAATTAGAATAGGAATAGAATAGAATAGAATAGAATAGAATAGAATAGAATAGAATAGAATAGAATAGAATATTGGAATGGAATAGAATAGAATAGAATAGAATAGAATAGAATAGAATAGAATAGAATAGAATAGAAAATATGGAATGGAACGGAACAGAACAGAACAGAACAGAATAGAATAGAATAGAATAGAATAGAATAGAATAGAATAGAATAGAAAATATGGAATGGAACGGAACAGAACAGAACAGAATAGAATAGAATAGAATAGAACAGAATAGAATAGAAAATATGGAATGGAATGGAATGGAATAGAATAGAATAGAATAGAACAGAAAAGGAGAAGAGAAGAGAAAAGAGAAAACGCAGAAGAGAGGAGAACTTGAAGTAGAACAGAATAGAACACAGAACAGAACAGAATACAATACAATACAATACACCCATTATTACCAAATCGATACTGGGGTCTTCACCTGAGAAAGGCCTCCTGAAGCTCATAGAAACCTCTGCCAGGCCTCAAATCAGCTCATTTATCCTTGCTACTCAGTAGTACAGGTAGTCCTCAACTTACAACCATCCACTTAGTAACCATTCGAAGTTACAACGGCACAGAAAAAAAGTGACTTACGGCTGTTTTTCACGCTTACAACTTTGAACGGTCACTAAACACATGGTTGTAAGTCAAGGACTCCCTGCATCTGCTGGGTGCTATGCAAAAGGACTCCGGGCCCGAGGGAGGGAAAAACGGGCAATACAGGTAGTCCTCCACTTACGACCACAATTGAGCCTCTCTCTCTCTCTCTCGCTCTCTCTCGCTCTCTCGCTCTCTCTCTCCCTCCATTGCTCTCGTTCTCCTTCCATTCCTCCCAGGCCGGCTCTACCTTTCCCAGAATCCCCGGCTGCTCCGGATGCTGGAAGGAAGGTTGAAAGCGGAAGATAAGTACTCCCTTACCCGGGAGAATGTCCTGGGGGCTCTGCAGAAACTCAGCCTCAGGTGAGGGATAGGGATTAGGGTGGGCGGCCGACGGTGGGGAGGGGGGGCAGCTGGGTGGGTTGGGCTAGGCCAGCGTGGGGGAACTATGGCCCCTTCTTGACTCGTGGACTTCAACTCCCAGAATTCCTCAGCCAGCGTGGGGGAACTATGGCCCCTTCTTGACTCGTGGACTTCAACTCCCAGAATTCCTGAGCCAGCATGGGGGAACTATGGCCCNTGACTCGTGGACTTCAACTCCCAGAATTCCTCAGCCAGCGTGGGGGAACTATGGCCCCTTCTTGACTCGTGGACTTCAACTCCCAGAATTCCTCAGCCAGCGTGGGGGAACTATGGCCCCTTCATGACTCGTGGACTTCAACTCCCAGAATTCCTGAGCCAGCATGGCTCAGCTTGGAAACCCCTCCCTTTTCCCTCAGCATGGCTGGCTCAGGAATTCTGGGAGTTGAAGTCCACCAGTCATAAAAGGGCCGAGGTTGCCTACCCCTGGGCTAGGCTGTGGTGCTGCCTTGCTTCATAATAATAATAATAATAATAATAATAATAATAATAATAATAATAATAATAATAATAATAATAATAATAATAATAATAATAATAATAATAATAAAAACAACTGGAGCACCACTTGAACACCATCATCGGCATTGATAAATTCGCTATTAGTCAATTGCAAAAGGCGGCCTTACTAGGAACTGCTTCCATCCTGCGACAATATCTGTAATACCATCAAACATCCACATCTGCCTATCCCAGGTCCTGGGAAAGGACTCAATAGGTAGACAAAAATGCCAAGTCCAGTCTGAACATCTGGCTGACTGTGCGATGATCCATAATAATAATAATAAAGTTGGAAAGGACCTTGGAGGTCATCTAGTCCAACCCCCGGCTCAGGAGTCCAACCCCCCCCCGCCCCAAAGAAATGTGATGTGTGCAAATGAGCCTCTGCCTACCGGGCTTGTCTAAGAAGGACATCTCGAGAGAGACCCACTTTGTGGCCCAAAGCAGTCTCTCAAGAATCAGGACTACGGGGAGTCCTCGACTTAACGGCCCCAGTGCAGCCCAAACTTTCCGCTGCTAAGCGAGACAAATGATCAAGTGAGTTTTGCCCCATTTGGGCAAATATGAGCCGGTTGCCTAGCATCTAATTTTGATGAACTGACTGGGGGAGGCTGCAACGGTCGTAAGTGTGAAAAATGATCGTAATCACTTTTTTCAGTGCTGTTGTAACTTCGAACGGTCACTAAACAAACTGATGTAAGTCGAGGGCTAGCTGTATTATTTAGTGGTTTGCCTAATTTCAACCTAGAGGATGCACACAGTCGTCTTGATGGGGGATCTTTGGTGCTCTCTGAACTGGCCTTCCTTCCTTCCTTCCTTCCTTCCTTCCTTCTTCCTTCCTTTTCTCATTCCCATCTCCTTCCTTCCTTCTTTCCTTCCTTCCTTTCTTCTTCTCCCTTCTTCCTTCCTTCCTTCCTTCCTTCCTTCCTTCCTTCCTTCTTCCTTCCTTCTCCTTCTTTCTTTCTTTTTTCTTTCCTTCCTTCTTCCTTCCTTCCTTCCTTTCTTCTTTCTTCTTTCCTTCCTTCCTCCTTCCTTCTTTCTTTCTTTCTTTCTTTCTTTCTTCCTTCCTTTCTTTTCCTTCCTTCCTTCATTTCTTTCTTTCTTTCTTTCTTTCTTTCTTCTTTCCTTCCTTCCTCTTTCTCTTTCTTTCTTTCTTTCTTTCTTTCTTTCTTTCTTTCTTTCTTTCTTTCTTTCTTTCTTCCTTCCTTCCTTCCTTCCTTCCTTCCTTCCTTTCTTTCTTTTCCTTCCTTCCTTCCTTCCTTCCTTCCTCTTTCTTTCTTTCTTTCTTTCTTTCTTTCCTCCTTCCTTTCTTTTTTCTTCCTTCCTTCCTTTCTTCCTTTCTCAAAAAAAGTATTTATTAAAAAGTGAACCTATGAGATACGGCTAAACTAAATGCTTTAATTAAAAAAAAAAGAATGCCTCCAATTTCATTTCTACTCGCAAACTGCTTCTGGATTTTGCGCTTGAGACAGAAAGAAACGAAACTCGGACTTCGGTGGGAGTTGCTGATTAGATCAATGGGTCGCCATAGCAATAGCTAGTGTATATATTAAGTATGCAAAAGTAAACAGTCGAGGCTGTCACCTTACTATCTTTATTCCACTGCTCTGAACAGGGTTGGGACTTAAGGCTTTTTGCTATTTTTTATTTCCCTTTAACCCCACACTTTTCTCTTCCCCTTTTCTCCCTTCCCCACTCTCTTTACCTTCTTTACTTGTATTTTATACTTGGCTAACTTTTAGGGAAAATAATAATAAACAAAAGGAATGAATCCCAAAAGAAAAAGGATGCTCCAGATCATGGCCAAGAAAACAACCAAACTCAGAGAGCACCAAGGACCACACAGTCCTCCTCCTCCTCCTCCTCCTCCTCCTCCTCCTCCTCCTCCTCCTATCCCCTCCCTTCTAGCATTGATGATGTTACCTAGCTGGGTAATGAAACGTCTGCAGGAAAACAACCCAGCTCAGAGAGTACCAAGGTCCCCATAATTCTCCTCCTCGTCCTCCTCGTCCTCTCTGCACACCCCACTCCCTTCTAGCACTGATGACGTTACCTAGTTGGGTCATGAAACGTCTGCAGGAAAACAACCAAGCTCAGAGAGCACCAAGGTCCCCATAGTCGTTGTCGTCGTCGTCGTCCTCCTCCTCCTCCTCCTCTCTGCACATCCCACTCCCTTCTAGCACTGATGACATTACCTAGTTGGGTAATGAAACATCTGCAGGAAAACCACCCAGCTCAGAGAGCACCAAGAATCCATAGTCGTCGTCGTCGTTCTCCTCCTCCTCCTCCTCCTCCTCCTCCTCCTCCTCCTCCTTTCTGCACACCCCACTCCTTTCTAGCACTGATGACATTACCTAGTTGGGTCATGAAACGTCTGCAAGAAAACAACCCAGCTCAGAGAGCACCAAGGATTTCAGAACTGTGAGATCCTTAGCTAAAGATCCCAAAGCATGGAAGAGTTTTGACAAGCTGCCCCTCGGGTGTTTCTGTCTTTCCTTCATGATGACGAGGACTAGAGTTACCCTTTTAAGTGTGATGGGCTGGCGTTTCGTGCAAGGCGCATTTGGGCGAGTGAGGAGTTAAAGCAGGTGAAATAACCGTCTGACAAACCGAGCAGGTGAACCAGGCTGTATCAGCTGAGCTAATAATAGCTCCCGGACAATAAACCTATCATTTTTTTTCTCACTTTTTATGGCTTATTGCTCACGGGGGGGGAGAAAAGAACTGGAGTTGCATAACTGGATGATAAAATATCCCTGCCTGTGTTGTGAAACATTAACCAGGCCGCTATCAGATCCTCCCTGTATTAGCTAAGCACCTGAGCTCAGCGCAAGAAAGTTATCTCTCTTTTCAAGGATTCTGGTTTCCTTCCGGGAGCAGATAACTGTGGTAGGATCCTTTCTCTCCATCGCGTGGCCTATGTCAGGGGTCCCTAAGCCCTGGGCTGTGAGCCACTCCCGGGCCACGGCCTGTTGGAAACCGTGCGCAAAGCTCCATTCGCCTTCGTGACATCATCAGGGCTAAAAAGGAATGGGCTTTGAGGGAGGAAGAGGAGGAGGAGAACAATGACTGTGGGGTGTCCTTGGTGCTCCCTGAGCTTGCAGACGTTTCATTGCCCAACTAGGTTATATCATCAGTGCTAGAAGGGAGTGGGTTTGCCAGGAGGAGGAGGAGGAGGAGGAGGAGGAGGAGGACAATGACTGGGGGGTCCTTGGTGCTCCCTGAGCTGGGTGGTTTTCTTGCAGACATTTCATTACCCAACTAGGGAACATCATCAGTGCTAGAAGGGAGTGGGGTTTGCCAGGAGGAGGAGGAGGAGGAGGAGGAGGACAATGACTATGGGGTCCTTGGTACTCTCTGAGTTGGGTGGTTTTCTTGCAGACGTTTCATGACCCAACTAGGGAACATCATCAGTGCTAGAAGGGAGTGGGGTTTGCCAGGAGGAGGAGAAGAGAAAGAAAGAGAGAGAGAGAGAGAAGAAAGAAAGAAAGAAAGAAAGAAAGAAAGAAAGAAAGAAAGAGAAAGAAAGAAAGAAAGAAAGAAAGAAAGAAAGAAAGAAAGAAAGAAAGAGAAAGGATTGTGGGGTCCTTGGTGCTCTCTGACCTGGGTGGTTTTCTTGCAGACGTTTCATGACCGAACTAGGCAACATCATCAGTGCTAGAAGGGGGAGGGGCTTGTTCTTATTCTTATATACTAGTGACTTTGCCCTATCACTATTGGTGCGAGTGTTCTTGGAGGCTCTTCAATTAGGCTATTATATATTATATATGTGTATATAATATATGTTATAATGTCTCTTAGAAGAGATAATCTAAGGATAGAATTAGAATATTATAATATATTCATGTTTTTCTGGATTCCCAGGCGGGCTTTGCAGTCGGCGATGGTGAAGGACGGGCTCATCCCGTGGTTGGTGGAGGCCCTGAAGGACACGGACTCCATGTCTGATTACACCCTGGCCTACTCAGTGGCTTTGCTCATGAACCTCTGCTTGCGGAGCTCAGGTAGTAGCTCTGCGCTTTTGTGGCTGAAAACGGGCTGTCCTGCTTCCGACAGATGAAACTCTTCAAAAGAACTTTGAGGCACTTACATAATCGAAGCCAAAAACTGAATTCCCCTCCCCTGGGCACATAGTATCAAAGCACAATTCCCTCCTCCAATTAACAGTCATAAATCACATCCCCCAATTAGCTTGAAGTGCGGGCTTCCTCTCCAGTTCTCCAGCCCTCAATTCCTTATCAGTTCTGGTTACAATAACCTTGATTCTCAGGCTAGGTCTAGTGTTGTTATGTCTAGCTGGACCCTCGTTCACATCCCCCCCTCCCAGCATCATCTAACTCTACAAGCGAAAGGGAAAAGATGGCTACATTTCCCTCTCTTCTCAATGCAAAAACATCCGATGTTAGTAGCGTTGAGACGGGCTAACCCACAACTCTACCCTTGAGTAAAGATAGTCCTCGACTTACGACCACAAAATAGAGCCCAAAATTTCCACGGCTAAGCTAGACGGTTGTTCCGTGAGTTTCCTCCCATCTTACGACCTTTCTTGCTGCCGTTGTTAAGGGAATCACTGCAGTTGTTAAGTCAGTCCCACGGTCATTAAGCGNATTGAGTTTGCTGGTCAGTAAGGTCGCAAAAGAGGATCGCGTGACCCCCGGGGGACACCACAGCCGTCGTAAATACTGTGTTTTCCCAAAAATAAGACTCGGTCTTATTTTTTTATTCTTTTTGGCCTCCAAAAGAGGCACCAGGTCTTCTTTTCGGTGTGTGTGTGTGTGTGTGTGTGTGTGTGTGTGTGTGTGTGTGTGTGAGTGTGTGTGATTTCCACTCCCCTCCAGCATCAACAGCCCTGAACAGCCAACCCACATCTTCTGCGGCCGAAGGAGCAGCTTCATTCTAAAAGAGAATAGAATAATAACTTTATTGTTATTTTGAATGTACGCTGATTGGCTTACGTTAAAATGAAATTTTGTGGCATACAGCTCTCAAAGGGTCACCACCCTCCGAAATACACTACATAAATATGACATACATACATACATACATACATACATACATACATACATACATACATCTTCTGTTGGCATCCTTCAGTCTTGAGAGACTATGGTACATACATACATACATACATACATACATACATACATACATACATACAGAATAATGCCTCTACCCACATATATTATATGACACAGAGGAACAACAGTCTAGTTGCAGCTGCCAAAAAACCAACACAGTGCCAGGCTGCATTAATAGAGGGATAGAATCAGGATCATGTGAAGTCTTAATACCACTTTACAAGGCCTTGGTAAGGCCACACTTGGAATACGGCATCCAGTTTTGGTCACCACGATGTAAAAAAGATGCTGAGACTCTAGAAAGAGTACAGAGAAGAGCAACAAAGATTATCGGGACTGGAGGCTAAAGCATGTAAGGAAAGGCTGCTGGACTTGGGTATCTCTAGTTTAATGAAGAGAAGGATGAGGGGGGACATGATAGCAGCCTTCCAGTATCTCGGGGGCTGCCCCAAAGAAGAGGGAGTCAAGCTATTCTCCAAAGCATCTGAAGGCAGGACAAGAAGCAACGGATGGAAACTGACCAAAGAGAGAAGCAACCTAGAACTAAGGAGAAACTTCCTGACAGTGAGAAGAATTAACCAGTGGAACCACCTGCCTCCAGAAGCTGTGAATGTTCCAACACGTTTTTAAGAAGAGACTGGACAGCCATTTGTCTGAAATGGTATAGGGTTTCCTGCCTGAGCAGGGGGTTGGACTAGATGACCTCCAAGGTCCCTTCCAACTTTATTATTATTGTTATTATTATAGTTCAGGTTATGTATACATGTGTATGGCGAGAAAAGCGAATCTTCCGAGTTTACCAGACAGATGGCATAGGGCAGTGGTGGCGAACCGATGGCACGGGTGCCAGAGGTGGCACTCAGAGTCCTCTCTGTGGGCACGCGCGTCGTCGCCCCAGTCTAGGCCTTCAGCTGGGTTTTATAAAACCTTTTCGCTTTAGGCCTCCGCCGCTGTGTGCAAAAAAAAAAAAAAGGTTCAATCAATCAGTCAATTTCAACTTCTCGTGGGGAAAAAAAAAAGATCTCTCAAAGTTGGAATTGAATGATTGAACTTTTTAGTCCCACCCAGTCGTTACTACCGCAGCCACGCCCACCCAATGGGCCACACCCACCCAATTGGCCACACCCAGCCAATGGGCCACACCCACCCGGCACCCGACGATCCATAAGTGGGTTTTGGGTTGCAGTTTGGGCACTCGGTCTCTAAAAGGTTCGCCATCATTGGCATAGGGGACAAAGCTATTACAGAATCGGGTAGTTCCGCAGCTGAGAATGCGGCTCCGGCCTGCGTTTCGCACTCAGAGGCCTTTCCGGAAGACCTCTGAGTGCAAAACACAGTCCGGAGCCGCATTCTCAGCCACGGAATGAAGCTGCTCCTTCCGGCGAGGCAAGTCTCGATCCATGGAGGCCTGGCTTGATTTTTTTAGGCCTGCACCTCACCCTTAAACTAGGCCTCATTTTTTGGGGTAGGGCTTATATTGGGCCTACCCCCCAAAAAATTCAAGCCAAGGGCTTATTTTCGCGGTAGGCCTTACTTTTGGGGAAACACCGTACACGTCAGTTGCCGAGGGTCTGGATGTGGATCACGTGACAACCGTTGTAAGTGTGAAAAATGGTTGTGTCACCTTTTTTGATGGTCCCTTTGAATGGTCAGTAAACGAATCGTCGTAAGTTGAGGACCACCTGTATTTGGCAGCTGAGGCAGAAAACAGTCCAGACAGTTTTTGGGGTCCCTCAGGTGACCCAGATAGCACCCCCGTTGCGCAATGCCCTCCGTTGCTGGTTTGTTCCACCCGGTAAGCTAGATTTCATGGCTGTTCTGCCAATCCCGGGACGGATGGGTGTTTTTTTGTTTTTGTTTTTTAATTTTTTATTTTTCCAAACTCTCCCCCATACATGTACCGTGATATTTATCAGATGTTAACATACATTCTTTTTACATTCTTATATATAAGATACTTTTAATAAAATGAAATAAATACATACACATGACTTTTGGTGTTGCTCGCCCATTTCCCCTTTCACTGTATCCATACTCCTTCTTCTCTACCTTCTTTCTCCCTTTCTTCTCTTTCTTCCCTACTTCCCTCTTCTTCCTCCCCTTTCTCCCCACTTCTCCTCTTCTCCTCCAACCTTCCTACTTCCTTCTCCCCTCCTTTACTCTTTTCTCCTCTCCTTTCTTCCCTCTCATCCCTCTTCAGATACAATTCAGGGGTAATGTCCGAGCAACTCGTCTCTCCAAATTTCTCTACCTGTATTATATACAATAAGATTAATTTTCTCTTACATTAATACTTCTATTTATCTAACCTTCTCGGTATATACTTCTATAAATATTTATACAATCTCCAGTTGTTCAATACTGTGTCGCCTGGGTCTCCCTCCTTATCTGCTCTTTCTTCTTCCATCTAAATTGATGTTAACTATCTTTTAACCGTTGTTTTCTTTTCAGCCAATCATAAAAAGTTCCCCAGATTTCATCGTAGTCTGACTCTGTCTTATCTTTAATCGTCATTGTTAGTCTATTCATTTCTGCATATTCCAGTATTTTCCCAATCAGGATGGGTGTTTTTTTGAGTTGACCCCTGACACCCGTGCCTGCTTTTACTTTTTCCTCCCCAGGGAAGAAGATGTGCGTGACAATTGCAAACGAGATTCTCAAAGTTCTCTCGGACCTGCTTGGCCACGAGAACCACGAGGTACGGCCACAGGGATCGTCTTGGAGGGTGGGTGAAGAGGACCCGATTTTAGAAAACCCAAGCCCAGCGTGCCTCCTTTTGGATGGTTTGGGATGCCTCTTCTTCCTTCCTCCTCCTCCTCCTCTTCTTTCCTCTTCCTCTTCCTCCTCTTCCTTCTTTCCTTCTTCCACCTCTTCCTTTTCCTTCCTTCTCCTCCTCTTCTTCCTTCCTCCTCCTGCTCTTCTTTCCTCTTCCTTCTCCTCCTCTTCCTTCCTTCCTCCACCTCCTCCTCTTCTTCCTTACTTCCTCCTTCTTCTCTTCTTCCTTCCTCCTCCTCTTCTTTCCTCTTCCTCTTCCTCCTCTTCCTTCTTTCCTTCTTCCACCTCTTCCTTTTCCTTCCTTCTGCTCCTCTTCTTCCTTCCTCCTCCTGCTCTTCTTTCCTCTTCCTTCTCCTCCTCTTCCTTCCTTCCTCCACCTCCTCCTCTTCTTCCTTACTTCCTCCTTCTTCTCTTCTTCCTTCCTCCTCCTCCTCCTCTTCTTT
>NW_015387136.1:49389-63278 GCF_001527695.2 Protobothrops mucrosquamatus
CTCTTCTTCCTTCCTCCTCCTGCTCTTCTTCTTTCCTCTTCCTTCTCCTCCTCTTCCTTCCTTCCTCCACCTCCTCCTCTTCTTCCTTACTTCCTCCTTTTCTTCCTCCTCCTCTTCTTTCCTCTTCCTCCTCCTCTTCCTTCCTCCTTTCCTTTCCTTCCTCCTCCTCTCCCTCCTTTCCTCCACCTCCTCCTCCTTCTCTTCCTCCTTCCTCCTCCTCCTCCTCCTTCCTTCCTCCTTTCCTTTCCTTCTTCCTCCTCCTCCTGTTCCTTCCTTCCTCCTTCTCTTCCTTCTTCCTCCTCCCCCTCCTCCTCCTCCTTCCTTCCTCCTTTCCTTTCCTGTTTTTATTTTTAGATATATATATATTTATTAATTTTTTACAATCACAAGTGCTTAATATTTTATCAGCAACATATTCTGGGTTCCAACATTTAACTTACTAATACATGTTAAATTCCTTTCTCTCTACCTCGTTTTTCTAGCCATTTTAAAAAAGTATCCCATGTTCTAAAATAAACTGAATCTTCTTTCTCTTTCATTTTCAGTTTTCCTTTCCTTTCATTTCCCATTCCTCCCTCCTTCCCTCTTTCCTTCCTTCCTTCCTTTCCTTTCCTTTCCCATTCCTCCTTCCTTCCTTCCTTCCTTCCTTCCTTCCTTCCTTCCTTTCCTTTCCTTTCCTTTCCCATTCCTCCCTCCTTCCCTCCTTCCTTCCTCTTCCTTTCCTTTCCCATTCCTCCTTCCTTCCTTCCTTCCTTCCTTCCTTTCCTTTCTTTTCCTTTCCTTTCCCCCCCCTCCTCCTCCTCCCATCAGGTATTCTTTAAAAACTCGGCTTGTGTCCCCCAGACCTGGGGGAGAGATGAGGGGCGGATCCCCTTTGAATGGTGGTTCCTTTTATCTCCTTTCTTGCAGATTCATCCCTATGTGAACGGAGCCCTTTATAGCATCCTTGCAATTCCATCCATAAGAGAGGAAGCTCGAGCGATGGTAAGAGGCCAAAAGGTTTTTGGATATTCAATGGGCCAGACCATTGTTTCTCAACCTGGCGACTTGAAGATGCGTGGACTTCAACTCCCAGAATTCCCTAGCCAGCATGGCTGGCTGGGGAATTTTGGGCCTGAAGTCCAACCCACGTTCAAATCGCCAAGGTTGAGAAACACTGGGCTAGACTAACAACAGCCAAGCACAGGAACCAGCTATGTAGAAGGGTTGTTTTCTTATAGACGTTTCATTACCAAACTGGGTAACATCATCAGTGCTAGGAGGGAGTGAGGTTTATTCTCATTTTATATACAACTGGCTTGCCTTCTCAGTGTTAGTGGGAGGGGTCTTGGTAGTTCCTTGATTAGGCTGTTGTTGATGTTCATTCTTCGTGAAGAGGTTTTAGAATAGGATGGGATGGGATGGGATGGGATGGGATGGGATAGGATAGAATAGAATAGAATAGAATAGAATAGAATAGAATAGAATAGAATAGAGCTGGAAGGGACCTTGGAGGTCTTCTAGTCCATCCCCCTGCTCAAGCAGGAGACCCTATACATCTCAGACAAATGACTGGCTAATCTCTTCTTAAAAACCTCCAGTGATGGAGCGCCCACAATTTCTGGTAGCAAGCTGTTCCACTGGCTAATTGTCCTCACTGTTAGGAACTTTCTCCTTAATTCCGGGTTGCTTCTCTCTTTGTTCAGTTTCCAACCGTTGTTTCTTGTCCTGCCTTCTGGTGCTTTGGTGAACAACCTGACCCCCTCTTCTTTGTGGCAGCCCCTCAAATACTGGAACGCTGCTATCGTGTCTCCCCTATTTCTTCTTTTCTTTAGACTAGCCGAACCCAAGTCCCGCAGCCGTTCTTCGTATGTTTCAGCCTCCAGGCCTTGGATCATCTCAGTTGCTCTTCTCTGAACTTTTTCCAAGGTCTCGACATCTTTTTGGTTTCCTTTTTAGATTTTGCATCGTGTCTTGTCAATGGTGTGCAGCTGTTGTTTATCTCTAGGTGCCTCTTGGTGGCTGGTGTGTCCTAACGCCGGAACTTCCAGGAATTCTCTGGCGTTGTTGAACTCAGATGCTCACATTTTCCCAGTTGAGTTTGTCCACGTGTTGTGAGATTGAGGAGTTTTCACCATCTCTTCCGTCTGCTCGGTGGTGTCCATGGATGCGCTCTGCTGGTCTTCCACCAGTCTGTCCTACGTAGTGGCTGTTACAAGGCTTAGACTCTGTGTAGTAAATGACTCCTGTTTTTTTTCCTTTTTCTTCTGGAGCTGCTGGGCTCTTGGGTTTACTTTGGATAGTGGTGGCGAACCTATGGCACGCGTGCCAGTGGCGGCACGCGGAGCCCTCTCTCTGGGCACGTGCCATCACCCCAGCAAACGTGGTCTCTAAAAGTTCACCATCACTGGCCTAAGGCCAGCCAGCCTGGAGCCGCCATTGGGGAGCCCACCATCCCACCCGCCAGAGACCCCCTGGATCTCCCCTAACCCTGCCCTGCCCGGCTTCCACAAGTGTCCCTCCCCATAAGCAACATCGAGGTGGCCATGCCCACCCCGGCCATGCCCACCCAGTCTGCCATGACTACTGCAGCCACACCCATCCAGTGGCCACGCCCACCCAGTCTGCCACGCCCATTGTAGCTGCGCCCGCCAAGTGGGCCACACCCACCCGGCACCCGGCTATACATAAGTGGGTTTGGGGTTGCCGTTTGGGCACTCGGTCTCTAAAAGGTTCTCCGTCACTGACTTCGGATACTTGGGAATAAGCGCCACGGAAAAGAGAGGGTGGCTTTTATTTGTTATTGTGGCCGTGCCTCGTGACGAATGGGGCAGGCGATAAATTTTCCATCCTGCAGAAATGCTGCTGGCTATCTAGGAAAGATAACTTTCCCGCCGCTAAAACCCGTCGGACAAAAGCCGGAATCCGTCCCGATTTGTACAGAAGCTGATATCTCGCCCGATGCGTCCAGCTCTCACTTTCCCGGCCATTATGTGGGATCAATTTCAGTGTAAAGCTTGATGGATGCGCCCTGCACTTTGGGGAGATGCTTATCCCCCCACGCCTGTTTTCAAAGGCTATCTCTGAAGACACAGGGTTTTTTAATGGGCGGCTCAAATGGCACTTTGTTTTTTTTGTTTTTGTTTTTTTTCAATTGCCGGTCATTGATCGGCTTTGAAAGGGGTTGTCATTTTGTTTAGAACACAAAACAGCCCGCAAGAGAAGCTCTTGGTTTTTGCCATTAATTCGAAGGGGAATTTTATTAGCGACGATGCAGAGCAAAAAAAAACGGGCAAGCAGGAACAAAATTCCCACCAGGGAGGATCACTTTGTGGGGGATCACTGTGATAATCACAAAGCCATCAGTTCCTCCGTGGTCTTTAATTCTTTGCAAAGAGCTTTGCAAAATCCAAATGTTCACTTAGAAGAGAATCTACGCAACTCAAGGTTGAAATGAGCGTGGCCGGCTGGGGAATTAATAATAATAATAATAACAACAACAATAACAATAATAATAATAATAATAATAATAATAAAAATTGGAAGGGACCTTGGAGGTCATCTAGTCCAACCCCCTGCTCAGGCAGAAAACCCTATACCATTTCACACAAATGGCTGTCCAGTCTCTTCTTAAAAACTTCCAGGGTTGGAGCATTCACCGCTTCTGGAGGCAGGTTGTTCCACTGGTTAATTGTTCTCACTGTCAGGAAGTTTCTCCTTAGTTCCAGGTGGCTTCTCTCCTTGGTGAGTTTCCACCCGTTGCTTCTCGTCCTGCCTTCAGGCGCTTTGGAGAATAGCTTGACTCTCTCTTCTTTGGGGCAGCCCCTGAGATATTGAAGTTGAAATCCAGTAATAATAATAATAATAATAATAATAATAATAATAATAATAATAATAATAATAGTAGTAGTAGTAGTAGTAGTAGTAGTAGTAGTAATAATAGTAATAATAGTAATAATAGTAAAATTGGAAGGGACCTCGGAGGTCATCTAGTCCAACCCCTGCTCAGGCAGGAAACCCTATACTATTTCGGACAAATGGCTGTCCAGTTTCTTCTTAAAAACCTCCAGTGTTGGAGCATTCACCGCTTCTGGAGGCAGGTTGTTCCACTGGTTAATTGTTCTGACTGTCAGGAAGTTTCTCCTTAGTTCTAGGTTGCTTCTCTCCTTGATGAGTTTCCACCCGTTGCTTCTTGTCCTGCCTTCAGGCGCTTTGGAGAAAAGCTTGACTCCCTCTTCTTTGGGGCAGCCCCTTAGACTTCGCCTTCTGTTTGTTCTGCAGACAGAAGCTCTCTGCTGGCTGTGCCCGTCTGCATGTACCCCAAGTGAACAGGCCTATTTGCGTCAGTGGCAGAGCGACCCCGGCCCAGGTCACCCCCTCGGATCAACTAACACCGGTTTGTTTTGCAACCCCGTGCAGGAAATGGAAGACATTCTCCGATGCTACATCGCGGAAGGAAATGCCGATATGATCCAGCAGATTGAGTTTATTATCAAGCAGCTGCAATCAGGTGAGAGGAAGGGCTGACACCAGCTCAGCGATAAAAAGATAAAAAGCTTCCTCAAAGTAGGTTTTATCACGGGTTCTCCACAAACCCGTTCACCTAACAGGAGGTCAGGTGTTAACCAAGAAATAAATTAACCTAACTTTTCAGTTCCTACGTTAGCCTTGCAAATCGTCAGCAACTCTTTTCCTAACTCTCGTTCCCGCTCGTCCTCAACTTACAAGCCGTCCATTTAGTGTCCGTTCGAAGTTACAATGGCACTGAAAGAAAAAAAAAAAGACTTAGGACCAATTTTTTTTCAGCCTTACCGCTCTTCCAGCGTCCCCAACGGTCACGGGATCAAAATGTGGACACTTGGCAACCTAGAGCAGAGCTTTTCAACCAGTGGTATGGGTACCCCCTGTGGTACATGGGCACCTGGCAGGAGGTACGTGACCATCCTAGAAAAGTGGTGGCGGGGGAGGGGAATGAGCTGAACCGGTGGCAGCACCGCACAAGCCTGAGCAAGAGACGGCTGGAGCTGCAGGGCTGTCAGGGCTCAGCGGAAGCCCCAGGATCAATGCCGCTTTCCAGCTGATCGGCGCTTCTTCGGGGCTGTCAGGGCTCAGCGGAAGCGTCAGGATCAGCACCAGGATCCAGCTGGAGCTCAGCACTGATCCTGGCGCTTCTGCTGAGCCCAGAAGAAGCGCCAATCAGCTGGAATGTTGCAGCATCTCCAGGGTCTTGTGATTTACATTCAGATGTTTGGCAACCGATTCATATTTATGACGGTCACAGTGTCCCAGGGTCATGTGAAGGGACCAAAACCTGTTGCAACCACCCAGCAGATGGGAGGAATAAAAACCAAACACCCCCCCACCCCACCCCCACTGCCAATCCTCAACAGAAATGCTCACAACAATGGATACCTCGGACAGGAGGAAGAGCGCCGCCGGGCGGGCAGGCAGGTGTCTTGCTCAGCTGTGGCTTGGGGGACACTTGTTTCAGTGCCATTATATCTTCAAACAGTCACTAAGCAAACTGTTGTAAGTCGAGGACTACCTATACTTTAACACTTCCCCCCCCCCTTTTTTGTTTTTTTGGTTTTTTTTGGTCATCAAATTTTTGACACCTTGCTGGGCGACTGGTGGGACTCGGATGTTGCCCTATCCTAAAAGTGGTACAATGGGTGAAAAGGTTGAAAAGCCCTGCCTTAGAGGCCTTGGACTTAGAACAACTTTATTCTCACTTTAAATGTACGCTAAGCGGCATACGTTGAAATGAGATTTCATTGCATCCAGCTCTCATAGGGTCACCCCCTCCCATATACACCGCGTAAACATGACCAAAAATAATAATAAAAAAATAAATGTATGCCTATACCCACCCACACACACACACACACACACACACACACACACATATGTGACCCAGAGAAACAACACAGTCTAGTTTGGACGTGAGTTCTAGTCCCGCCTTAGGCAGAAAAACCAGCTGGGTGACTTTGGGCCAATCACCAGGAGACGGTGAGTTCTAGTCCCGCCTTAGGCATGAAAGCCGGCTGGGTGATTTTGGACCAATCACTAGGAGATGGTGAGTTCTAGTCCCACTTTAGGCATTTAAGCCAGCTAGATGACTTTGGGCCAATCACCAGGAGACAGTGAGTTCTAGTCCCGCCTTAGGTATGAAAGCCGGCTGGGTGACTCTGGGCCAATCACCAGGAGACAGTGAGTTCTAGTCCTGCCTTAGGCATGACAGTTGGCTGGATAACTTTGGGCCAATCACCAGGAGACAGTGAGTTGTAGTCCCGCCTTAGGCATGAAAGCCAGCTGGGTGACTATAGATCAATCTCTCTGGGTCAGCCCAGCCCACCTTATAGGGTTGTTGTGGGGAAAACAGGAGGAGGAAAGACGATTAGGTATGTTCATCATCTCGAGTCTTTTATAAAAACAACAGAGGGAAAATTTAAAAAATGAGTTTCTGGGCTGATTTATGTGCTTTTATATGTTCCCTTATAGAAGATCCACAGGAAGACAGTGCAGAATCCGACGATGAGGAGAAGGAGGACAATGCTGAAGTAAGTATGGATGCAAAACCCTTGAAAAATCTAGATACAATCACAGCATAGAAGAGCTCCTTGCCCTTTATATGACCGTTTTCCACACTTAACAACATTCCAGCATCCGCAGGGTCGTGGGATCGCTGGGCAACTGACTCATATTTATGAACGTCAGGCTGTGTCCCAAGGTCAGCTGCGACCTTCTGAAAAGCAGAATTAATGGGGGGGGGGGGGAAGCCAGATTCTCTTAACAGCCGCCTTACTGACTTAACAACTGTAGCGCTTTGCTTAACAACCGTGTCACGAAAGGTCGTAAAATGGGGCAAATAACTCACTTAACAAATGTTTCACTTAGCAACAAAAAAAACCCTGGGCTTGACTGTGGCCGCATGTCGAGGGCTACCTGTACACGACCAGGAGGCTAGTAGGATCATTGCGTGAGTACGGGTCATAAATCCGTCATAAGTTTGAGCCACTGTTAAATGAACAGTTGTAAGTCGAGGGCTGTCTGTAATAATAATAATAATAAAGTTGGAAGGGACCTTGGAGGTCATCTAGTCCAGCCCCCTGCTCAGGCAGGAAAACCTATACCATTTCAGACAAATGGCTGTCCAGTCTCTTCTTAAAAACCTCCAGTGTTGGAGCATTCACCGCTTCTGGAGGCAGGTTGTTCCACTGGTTAATTGTAAGGAGTTAAGTTTCTGCAGCTGAAGGGCTGGAAGGAAAATAAATGAGATTAACGAGGTTTTCTAACCAGCTTTTTGTTTTATTTGAGAGGCTAAGGGTCATTTAAGCTGAGACTATTCAGTGGGGCCTCCTTGTCAAGCAGGATGTCAATCTCGACATCTTGCACCCAGAAGGCGAGAATTTTAATGGCGGTATTTAAAAACAGCAGTGCATTGTGAGTAATTCTTTCTAAGGGCAAATTGAGGACTTGTTTGTATCCCAGTCCAGCCTGCAGATAGTCTTCTTGCATAAAGATTAAACCAGAAACTTTCTTTTTTTAAAAAAAAAGAGTTTTATTGGTTTTTTCCCCCATCCATTCGGTAATATTTATTCAACAAACGTTGAATAAATACATATTTAGTTCCTAATCCTTTATTCTTTCCTCTAGCCATTGATAAAATAAGTCCCAAGTTTGGTCATATTCCGTTTCTTCTTTTTCTTTCAGTCTCATAATCGGTCTGTCCGTCTCTGCGCATTCTAGTATTTTTTTCTTAATTATTTCTTTTTAATTATTCCTTCCTTTTTCCAATATTGCGCAAATATAATTCTTGCCGCTGTTGTGACATGCAAAATCAAATATTTGTTTTTCTGGCATTATAACTAATAAAAAAAAGTTCAGGTTTAAAATCTACATGTTCTCCCAATATCTTTTCTAGCCAAACGTGTATCTTTTTCCAATAATTCTTTACTTTGTCACATGTTCACCAAACATGATAAGTGCCTGGCTTATGTTTACATTTCCAACATCTGTCTGACGTGTTTTTAAACATTTTTGCTAGTCTTGCTGGTGGCAAGTGCCATCTATAAAACATTTTACATAAATTTTCTTTGTAGGAAGTTGATCTTGTCAATTTGTAATTTCTTTCCCATAAATTTTGCCATTTTTCTAGTTCTGTGTTGTATCCAAAAATTTTCGCCCATCTTATCATTGTTTCTTTAACTTGTTAGCTTTCCATTTTCAATGTTAATAAGAAATTATACATTTTCTTAATTAGTTTCTTATCAGAAGTTAACAATGTCTTATCAAACCCAGTTTGTTCCTTATAAAATTCATGCAGTTTAACATCTTATGAATATTTAGCTTGCATTTGTAACTGTGCCCACCATGATAAATTGATACCCTGATTTTCCATTTCTTGTTTAGATTTTAAATTCCCTTCAGAATTTAGAATATCTCTATATGTCCAGATTTTTTCAAAGTCCACTACATTTGGGTGTGCAAATGCTTCCATTGTTGACAACCACCCTGGAATTTTCGAATATATTTTACATTTTATTTTTCCCCATGTTGTTAATAATGCATTTCTTATATAGTGATTTTGGAAGTATTTATGAATTTTATTTTTTCCGTACCATAAAAAAGCGTGCCACCCCAATTGTAAATCATGCCCCTCCATATATAACAGCCTTTTGTTTCTAAGAGTTATTCATTCTTTTACCCATGTTAATGCAGATGCTTGATAATATAAAACCCACTCTGGTAAACCAAAACCTCCATTTTCCTTGGCATCTTGTAACATTTTCATCTTAATTCTAGCTTTCTTTCCTTGCCAAATAAATTTCAAAATTAATGAATTTAAATCTTCAAAAAATTTTTTTTCAAGTTTTATAGATATTGTTTGGAATAAAAATAAGATTTTCGGTAGTATGTTCATTTTCACTGTAGCAATTCTTCCTAATATTGACAATATTGACACTCTTTTATCGTTGAACATCTTGCTGTTAAATATATTCCCAGATATTTGACCTTTTTAATTATTTGCAATTCTATTTTTTCCAACATTTGTGGGTTTTGTTGTTGTTTATCTGTAAGATTTTTAACTTATTACTTTGGTTTTTTCTCTGTTTATTTTCAGTCCTGCCATTTCTCCAGATTGTTCTATCTTTCCCAGTAGTTTAGGAATCATCTCCAAAGGTTCTTCTAAAATAAATACCAAATCATCAGCAAATGCTTATAATTTATATGTTTCACCTTTTATTTCTAGTCCTTTAATTTCTGTATCTTGTCTAATATTTCTGTTTAGAACTTACAAGGTCAAAATAAATAATAATGGAGATAATGGACATCCTTGCCTTGTACCTTTTTTTATCTCAAAGTTCTCAGTATAATTTCCATTCACAATCATTCTCGCTGTTTGTTTATTGTATATTGTTTTAATCATATTTATAAAGTTCTGTCCAAAGTCCATTATTTTTAATTACTGAATCATAAATTGCCAGGAAACGTTATCGAATGCCTTTTGGGCATCTAGAAATATTAGCGCCAGATGTTTCCCTGGATGTAATTCATAATATTCCAATACATCCATTATCACTCTTAAATTATTTTTAATTTGTCTCTTTGGTAAAAAAAAAAAACCATTTTGGTCTGAATGTATAAATTCAGTTAAGAATCTTTTCAGTCTCTCTGCCATTATTGAAGTAAAAATTTTATAATCCACATTTAGTAACGATATCGGTCTATAATTTTTTATCTGTGTCAAATCTAAATCTTCTTTTGGTATAAGGGTAATATTTGCTTCTATCCATGTACTTGGGAGTTTAGCCTCCAACAAAAGTTAAGTGCAAACATCTTTCAACGGTTCACTTAATATATCTTGTAAAGCTTTATATAACTCTGCCGGTCGTCCATCTGGCCCCGGTGTTTTCTCGTTTTGTTTTGTTTTTTTTTTGTCTTCTTATGGCCTCTGTTATTTCCATCATTGTTATTTTTTCCTCTAACATAGTCTTACAGGTTTCTGAAATTATTTTCTTCCAGATATTGAGTCATTCTCTCTCTTGGAATTTGTTCTATATTATACAATTTCTTATAACAGTCTTCAATTATCTTTTTTATTTCTTCATTTTTAAATTGTAGGCAACCTTTTTCAACTTCATAATTTACTTGGACTTCAGTAAGGCATTTGATAAAGTAGATCACAACCTACTACTCAATAAGATAGAAAAATGTGGGTTAGACAGCATCACCACCAGATGGATCTGTAGCTGGCTGACCAGCCGTACTCAGCATGTGGTCGTCAATGGAACCACATCTACATGGAGGGAAGTGTGTAGTGGGGTGCCCCAGGGCTCTGTTCTGGGCCCAGTGCTCTTCAACACCTTCATCAACGATTTGGACGAGGGGATAGATGGGGAACTCATCAAATTTGCAGACGACACCAAGCTGGCAGGAATAGCCAACACTCCAGATGTTACAGGCTTAAGATACAGGAGGATCTGGACAGACTTGAACACTGGGTGCTATCTAACAAAATGAAATTCAATGGAAGTTGAAGTCCACAAGTCTTAAAATTGCCAAGTTTGAAGACCCCTGTTATAAATGAACAAAACTAATGACTTAGGACCTGTTCACACTTACGACCGTTGCAGCCTCACGTGATCAAAATTCGGACGCTTGGCAACTGGTGTGTACTGTATTTACGGACTCAATTGTGGTTGTAAGTCAAGGATTACCTATAGATCTTACCCTAAGGGCTTTTTAAGGTTAAAACAATCAATTTCTACCATTTTTAAAAAAAAACTTAACGACATAGCTCATCTCAGCCCCCTTTTTGTCACGTTGTTGCTTCCGTTCAGTTCCTTTTCTCATTTGTTTGAATATTCCACCCGGGCGGGACTCACTTATTACATGGAATGACATCGTTAACGCTTTATGAGATTTAAGTCCCAGTATAAAATCAGAAGCTGTCAAACCGGTCGATGTCACCGGAGAAAAGAGAATAAGGGCAACGGAGATCCTTCAAAAAAAACGTTTGAGCAATATAATGTCGGTTAATTAATCCTCTAAAACCGTGTCGCTTAATTAATCATCTCAAAAAAAGGAGAGGTTTGAGTCACTGTCAGACAAAACATTGACTTTTTCATTCTTTGCATTAAACCAACTTTTTCTGCTTGTTTTGTTGAGAAGCTGGCCATTTCAATTAGCCAATTAGTTTGCATTTTGAAGCTTTTGAGTAACAAAAGGGCTTGCGTGATTTGCTCAGTCCGTGTTCTACATTTACAATATTAATTTTGAATTGGTACTCAAGATGACTTGCAAAAAAAGAATGGGATGAGACAGGATTTCCGTACAGCCGTCGCGGGGAAAAACACATCACTCCTTAGCTACGAAAGGGCCAAGGTCACGGATCTCTGCAGATCTGCAGACCCAGACTAGAATAGAATAGAATAGAGCTGGAAGGGACCTTGGAGGTCTTCTAGTCCAGCCCCCTGCTCAAGCAGGAGGATCTATACCATCTCAGACAAGTGACTGTCTAGTCTCTTCTTAAAAATCTCCAGTGATAGAGTGCCCACGACTTCTGGTGGCAAGCTGTTCCACTGGTTAATTGTCCTCACAGTCAGGAAGTTTCTCCTTAATTGCAGGTTGCTTCTCTCTTTGACCAGTTTCCATCCATTGTTTCTCGTCCTTCCCTCTGGTGCTTTGGAGAATAATTTGACCCCCTCTTCTTTGTGGCAGCCCCTCAGATACTGGAACACTGCTATCATGTCTCCCCTATTCCTTCTTTTCTTTTTCTTTGTAAAAGTTTTTATTAGTTTTTTCCCCCTTACATTCAGTAATAATTTTTCAACCAACGTGCTGCCTGAGTTTACATTCGCTAATACATATTTAATTCCTAATCCTTTATTCTTTCCTTTAGCCATCAATAAAATGTCCCAAGTTTGATCATATTCCGTTTTTTCTTTTTCTTTCAGTCTCATAGTCTGTCCATCTCTGCGCATTCTAGTATTTTTTTTAATTATTTCTTCATCTGATGGTATTACTTCATTTTTCCAGTATTCCTTCTTTTCTTTAGACCAGCCAAACCCAAGTCCTGCAGCCGTTCTTCGTATGTTTCAGCCTCCAGGCCTTTCATCATCTTAGTGGCTCTTCTTTGATTTTTTTTCCAGCACTAAGCACTGTATAGGGCAGGGGTAGGCAACCTTGGCTCTTTTATGACTCGTGGACTTCAACTCCCAGAATTCCTGAGCCAGCCTGGCTCAGCTTGGAAGCCTCTCCCTTTCCCCTCAGCGTGGCTGGCTCAGGAATTCTGGGAGTTGAAGTCCACCAGTCATAAAAGAGCCAAGGTTGCCTACCCCTGCTCTAGGCCTAGGCCGCTCTATGACTCGTGGACTTCAACTCCCAGAATTCCTGAGCCAGCCACGCTGAGGGGAAAGGGAGAGGTTTCCAAGCTGAGCCATGCTGGCTGAGGAATTCTGGGAGTTGAAGTCCACAAGTCATGAGGGGGCCATAGTTACCTCACGCTGGCTGAGGAATTCTGGGAGTTGAAGTCCGCGAGTCATAAAAGAGCCGAGGTTGCCCACCCCTGGTATAGGTAGTTCTTGACTTACGAACCCAATGGAGCCCCGGATTTCTGTTGCTAAATGAGACTTTCGTTAAGTGATTTCCCCCTCCCCCATTTTTACAACTTTTCTTGCCAAAGTTGTTAAGCGAATCGTTGCATATGTTAAGTCAGCAACCCAGTCTGGACTAGATGACCTCCAAGGTCCCTTCCAACTTTTTTTTGATGATGATGATGATGATGATGATGATGATGATGATGATGATGATGAAGAACCGGTGGCAGCACTGCAGAAGCCTGAGCGAGAGATGGCTGGAGCTGCAGGGCTGTCAGGGCTCAGCGGAAGCCCCAGGATCAGCGCCAGGCTCCAGCTGGACCTCGGCGCTGATCCTGGCACTTCCGCTGAGCCCAGAAGAAGCACCAATCAGCTGGAATGTTGCAGCATTGCCAGAGTCTTGTGATTTACATTCAGATGCTTGGCAACTGATTCATATTTATGACGGTCACAGTGTCCCAGGGTCATGTGAAGGGACCAAAACCTCCTGCAACCACCCAGCAGACGGGGGGAATAAAAACCAAACACCCCCCCCACCCCACCTCCGCTGCCAATCCTCAACAGAAATGCTCACAACAATGGAAACCTCGGACAGGAGGAAGAGTGCGGCCAGGCGGGCAGGCAGGTGTCTTGCTCGGCTGTGGCTTGGGGGGCACTTTTTTCAGTGCCATTGTAACTTCAAACAGTCACTAAGCGAACTGTTGTAAGTCAAGGACTACCTGTATTTCATCACTTTTTTCCTTTTTCTTTTTTTTTTTTGGTCATCAATTTTTTGACACCTTGCTGGTGGTGCTCGGATGTTGCCATATCCTAAAAGTGGTACAATGGGTGAAAAGATTGAAAAGCCCTGGACTAGATGACCTCCAAGGTCCTTCTCCGGCTTTGTTATCCTGTTGTCAGAAGGCCGAGCCGTCCCAGAGCTAATCTTTGCCTTACACAACTGATCCCTTCCAGCCCTCGGGTTCTACCTTCTACGTCACAGACCATCGCAACGATCCAGGATCTCCATTCTCTTCCCTCTCGGCTCGCCCTGTGCGAAGTTGTGCCTTCCGGGTTCAACACCCACAACCGCAGGAGAGCTTTCCTGTATTTCCTGCAGACAGACAGATGCTTATCCAGAGTTTGGCAAGTCCACAGCCAGGAGGCTCCCATACCTGCCCGTTCACGATTTGAAGGGCAGTTGGGCTTCTCCCCTGCTTCCCATCAGGAAACATCTGAGGCGGCTGCTCTTGGCTGGGACGGCTCGGCCTCAGGATGACAAAGCCGGAAAGGAGGTCATCTAGTCCAACCCCCAGCTCAAGCAGGAGA
>NW_015387136.1:64703-67203 GCF_001527695.2 Protobothrops mucrosquamatus
CGCCGCAGCATGATACCGTGGTCCACCGTATCAAAAGCCGCTGAGAGGTCCAAAAGAACTAGGACAGAGGAACAACCCCTGTCCCGGGCCCTCCAGAGATCATTCACCAATGTGACCAATGCCGTTTCCGTGCTGTATCCCGGCCTGAAGCCCGACTGGAGAGGGTCTAGATAGACCGTTTCCTCCAGGTGTCGGGGGAGCTGCCGCGCAACCACACTCTCCACAACCTTCGCCACAAAGCGAAGGTTGGAGACCGGACGATAGTTAGCTAATACATCTGGGTCCAGGGAAGGCTTCTTAAGGAGGGGCCTCACCACCGCTTCCTTCAAGGCTACGGGGAAGGTATGCTCTTAGCGCTCTATTCGGCATTATTTAGTTGTTGACTGCACCTAACCACGGAGGTTCCATTTATGAACCTCCAACTGTTTTTACTCCCCACTCAGTAATAATGGTGGAAGGGAGCTTGGAGGTCATCTAGTCCAACCCCCTGCTCAGGAAGGACACTCTATACCATTTCAGTCAAAGGGCTGTCCAGTCTCTTCTTAAAAACTTCCAGTGTTGGAGCATTCACCGCTTCTGGAGGCAGGTTGTTCCACTGGTTAATTGTTCTGTCAGGAAGTTTCTCCTTAGTTCTCAGTTGCTTCTCTCTTTAGTTAGTTTCCATCCGTTGCTTCTTGTCCTGCCTTCAGGTGCTTTGGAGAAGAGCTTGACTCCCTCTTCTTTGGGGCAGCCCCTGAGATACTGGAGCACTGCTATCCTGTCCCCCCTCGTCCTTCTCTTCATTAAAGTAGACATCCCCAATTCCAGCAACCGTTCCTTATATGTTTTAGCCTCCGGTCCCCTAATCATCTTTGTTGCTCTTCTCTGCACTCTTTCTAGAGTCTCAGCATCTTTTTTACATCGTGGTGACCAAAACTGGATGCAGTGTTCCAAGTGTGGCCTTACCAAGGCATTGTAAGGTCTCCTGCTTGAGCTGGGGGTTGGACTAGATGACCTCCAAAGTCCTTTCCGGCTTTCTAATCCTGTTGTCAGAAGGCCGAGCCGTCCCAGAGTTAATCTTTGCATTACACAATTGATTTGTAGGCCGGAGCGTTCTAAAAAAAGAGCCTATAACCTCCTATGACAGGGGTAGGCAACCTTGGCTCTTTTATGACTCGTGGACTTCAACTCCCAGAATTCCTGAGCCAGCATGGGGGAACTATGGCCCCTTCATGACTGGTGGACTTCAACTCCCAGAATTCCTGAGCCAGCCATGCTGAGGGGAAAGGGAGAGGGTTCCAAGCTGAGCCATGCTGGCTGAGGGATTCTGGGAGTTGAAGTCCACGAACCATAAAAGAGCCAAGCTTGCCTACCCCTGTCCTATGGGATAATCCCTTGCCCATAGGTGCGTGCGTGTGTATGCGTGTTTTCTTTTTTCCAAACGTAATAATTTATCAGCGCACCCCTAGAGTTGACAAACACGATTGGAATGTATGAACCTCGGAGGTTGCAAGGTGTGATTGTGCAGTCGGAAGGGCAGGTTGCATTCTTGGGGTTTGGAACGGCTGAAAAGGAAATAGTAGCATCCTGTGAAAGCATAAGTCTCTCTCCCCCCTCTCCCCTCCCCTCCCCTCCCCGTGCGGAGGGCGTTGGAAGAACCTGTTGAGTTTATGCCTGCGGTCTGTGTCCCTCCCCACCGAATCCCCAGCAAGTGAGAGAGAGAGGGGCGCTGTCAGGAACCATCTTGCTTTTTAGAGTCGGGTGCCGTTTTTCAGGTGATGCTGCCTTGAATTGGGTCTTGGATCAAGTTAGATCTTCCTTTCTCTGTCTCTTCTTCCCTTTTCTCTTTCTTTCTTTCTTTCTTTCTTTCTTTCTTTCTTTCTTTCTTTCTTTCTTTCTTTCTTTCTTTCCCTTCCTCCTTCCCTCCCTCCTTCCTTCCTTCTTTCCTTCCTTTCTTTCTCCCTCCCGTACTCCTGCACTCCTTCCTTCCTTTTTTCTTTCTTTCTTTCTTTCTTTCTTTCTTTCTTTCTTTCTTTCTTTCTTCCTTCCTTCCTTCCTTCCTTCCTTTCTTTCTTTCTTTCTTTCTTNGCTTATCCAGAGTTTGGCAAGTCCACAGCCAGGAGGCTCCCATACCTGCCCGTTCACGATTTGAAGGGCAGTTGGGCTTCTCCCCTGCTTCCCATCAGGAAACATCTGAGGCGGCTGCTCTTGGCTGGGACGGCTCGGCCTCAGGATGACAAAGCCGGAAAGGAGGTCATCTAGTCCAACCCCCAGCTCAAGCAGGAGACCTTACAATGCCTTGGTAAGGACACGCTTGGAATCCTGCATCCAGTTTTGGTCACCACGATGTGAAAAAGATGCTGAGACTCTGGAAAGAGTGCAGAGAAGAGCAGCAAAGAGGATCAGGGGACTGGAGGCTAAAACATACGAAGAACGATTGCTGAAATTGGGTATGTCTAGTTTAATGAAGAGGAGGACCAGGGGGGACAGGATAGCAGTCTTCCAGTATCTCAGGGGCTGC
>NW_015387136.1:72203-74377 GCF_001527695.2 Protobothrops mucrosquamatus
ACAGGGTTGTTTTTGTGGGAAGAGAGGAGGAGGAGGAAGGAGTAAGTTATGTTTGCTGCCTTGAGTTATGTATAAAGCAATAAAGTCAGGAACAAGTGTAATAAAGAANATCACCAGGAGACTGGGAGTTCTAGTTCTGCTTAGGCATAAAAGCCAGTTGGATATCATTGGCCAGTCATTGGCTCAGCCCAACCTACCTCACAGGGTTGTTTTTGTGGGAAGAGAGGAGGAGGAGGAAGGAGTAAGTTATGTTTGCTGCCTTGAGTTATGTATAAAGCAATAAAGTCAGGAACAAGTGTAATAAAGAAATAAATAAGACACCCTCTGATGTTTTCTCAATGCAGGAGGACCACAATGGCATGGAGGCCGATCTGGACAAAGACGAAGTGTTACAGCCCCAGCAGGGCGAACTCTCGGGAGAAAAACTCCTGACCACCGAATATTTGGGAGTAAGTACAGCAGTCCACCGGCTTTGGGTGGTATTGGAGTACGCGGGCAAGACTCCGCAGCCCATAAGGCTTCCCTTGCTCTATTTTCAAAGCGGTGGGATGTGATCCTCTGAGCTTCGAAGCTCCCTGCATCTGCCCTAAGTGCCGATTACCCTTCTCTGTCAACATCCAGCTCATGATTCCGAATAAAACTCCAGGTTCATTCCCTTTCCGAAAACCATGCCGTTTATTGAATACACGGCACGGTAACGTTGAAGCAAAACTAACGCTGAGGTTCCCACACCAATTCATAGACTTAAAACAATTGCTTTCCCAGCCAAACCCCCAACCTTTTACGTAATCCATATGAACAAGTCCACTTTGTTACAGGAACCGTCCGCTTCAGATCCACACCTGTTCTGGTGTCCTTGACAGGGCTTCAGGCTCTCACGGTCTGCGGCTGAATTGAAGAAGTTTCGTTTTTCTGTCTACCCACTTGAAAGTAACACCTACCCCTCCCCTTAATCTAAAGGCGAGTAGCTGCCAAAGTTTCATCCTTGACATTCACACATTCGTAGACCTGGGCTTTCGCGAAACCCAGCGTGTGGAATGGGGGAAAGAGATGGTTGTTGCCCCAGAGCAGGGGTCTTCCAACTTGGCCCTTGTATGACTTGTGGACTTCAGCTCCCAGAATTCCTCAGCCAGGCACACGTGCCTGGCTGAGGAATTCTGGGAGTCGAAGTCCACAAGTCATACAAGGGCCAAGTTGGAAGACCCCTGCCCCAAGTGTTACGTGTTTCATTTGGTGCACAGCCCTCTATGACTAACTGGCTGGTCACTCCTTTCTGCTTAAGACCAAACTGGACTATTCCAGTGACTTTTGGATTTATGGGGTGCATTAGAAAGCTCCCCAACTCCTCGGTGTTGAGGCCTTGGCAGTTTGAAGATGTGTGGACTTCGACTCCCAGAATTCCTCAGCCACCAATGACCCAGTTCTTGCTGTCATCATCTGCTCCTCCTCCTCCCTTCTAGCACTGATGATGTTACCTAGTTAGGTCATGAAAGGTCTGCAAGAAAGCAACCCAGCTCAGAGAGCACTAAGGACCCCACAGTTCTCCTCCTCTTCCTCCTCCTCTTCCTCCTCTTCCTCCTCTTCCTCCTCCTCCTCCTCCTTTCTAGCACTGATGATGTTACCTAGTTAGGTCATGAAAGGTCTGCAACAAAACCACCCGGCTCAGAGAGCACTAAGGACCCCACAGTTCTCCTCCTCTTCCTCCTCTTCCTCCTCTTCCTCCTCCTCCTCCTCCTCCTCCTCCTCCTCCTTTCTAGCACTGATGATGTTATATAGTTAGGCCATGAAAGGTCTGCAAGAAAACCACCCAGCTCAGAGAGCACCAAGACCCCACAGTTGTTACACTCCTCCTCCTCCTCCTCCTCCTCCTCCTCCTCCTCCTCCTCGGTGGCCTTTGCATGAATGTTAGTCTAGACAGGCCAACTTTCTCCTTTTTTCACGGTTCTTGGACTTCTCCCTTCCAAATAACTTCTCTCTCTCTCTCTCTCCCTTCCTCTCAGATCATGACCAACACCCCAAAAGCACGGAAGAAGACCCTGCCCAGCGTCCGTCACAGCGTGGACGAGCCTCTTCAGAGACCCGTGACCCCCAGCTATCACAGGGCACATTACCCAACGTAAGTCCGGGCAGACCCTCCAAAATCTGGAGATGGGATGCTTCCGATTCACACGAAC
>NW_015387136.1:74891-79098 GCF_001527695.2 Protobothrops mucrosquamatus
CTCTCTCTCTCTCCCTTCCTCTCAGATCATGACCAACACCCCAAAAGCACGGAAGAAGACCCTGCCCAGCGTCCGTCACAGCGTGGACGAGCCTCTTCAGAGACCCGTGACCCCCAGCTATCACAGGGCACATTACCCAACGTAAGTCCGGGCAGACCCTCCAAAATCTGGAGATGGGATGCTTCCGATTCACACGAACATTATTCAGAGAGGAAAAGATAACTGATGAAATAAAGCAGAGATGACTCAGCGCTTATTGTGGTTTTTTTTAAAAAAAAGAATGTTCCTTTAGAACAGGGGTCTTCAAACTTGGCCCTTTTATGACTTGTGGACTTCAACTCCCAGAATTCCTCAGCCAGGCACGCCTGGCTGAGGAATTTTGAGAATTGAAGTCCACAAGTCATGAAGGGGCCATAGTTCCCCCACGCTGGCTCAGGAATTCTGGGAGTTGAAGTCTACGAGTCATGAAGGGGCCATAATTCCCCCATGCTCGCTGAGGAATTCTGGGAGTTGAAGTCCGCAAGTCATGAAGGCGCCACGTTTGAAGACCCCTGTGTTAGAAAAATGGGTTCCAGAAAGAACATGACGTACAGGTAGTCCTCGATTTAATGACCACAGTTGACTTCAGAATTTCTGTTGCCAAGCGAGAAAATTTGTTTAAGTGAGTTTTGACCCATTTTACGCCCTGTCTTGCCACCGTCCTTAAGCGAATCACTGCAGTTGTTAAGTCAGTCACACGGGAGTTAAGTGAATCTGGCTTCCCCCCCTATTGACTTTCCTTGTCTGAAGGTCGCAAAAAGGGGATTGTGTGACCCCAGGACACTGCGACCGTCGTAAATATGAGTCAATGGCCAAGCATCTGAATTTGAATCACATAACCACGGGGAGGCTGCAACGGTCATTAAGTGTGAAAGACGGTCATAAGTCACTGTTCACAGAAAAAAAAGTAAAGCGATCCAATAATAAAGGATATCCCTTGTTGTCACCTTTTTTCTGTGAACAGTTGCAAAGTATGGGGGATATTAAATTTTGTGGGTGTCACATCACTCTGAACACAAGACTTTGGGCCAATCACCAGGAGACGGTGAGTTCTAGTCCTGCCTTAGGCGTGAAAGCTGACTGGCTGACTTTGGGCCAATCACCAGGAGATGGTGAGTTCTAGTTCTGCCTTAGGCAGCAAAGGCAGCTGCGTGACTTTGGGCTAATCACCAGGAGACGGTGAGTTCTAGTTCTGCTTTAAGCACGAAAGCTGACTGGGTGACTGGGTCCATTTTTGGCTGTGGGCTGTTTTGCTAGTTTCCCACCTCTGGGTGTGAGATCTTTTTCCCTTTGGTTTTGTAACGGAGGGAACCAAACCGAACCAGCTCAATTGACACCCAGCCAAAATAAACAAATTAAGAGCGATTGAGATCCAGAATTTATAGATCGAGAGGCGATACACCCTACCCTGTTCCATGAAAGCTCAAGAGCTGACGAATCCGAGATCTCCAGAGAGAGATACCGTAATCCACCTGCTTTTCAAGCCTCAAAAACTGCTGCCAATATTTTATTTTATTTTTACTTTTATTGCTGTATTGTTGCTGTTTTGAAGGAACCAGCCTGTTTCCAAGGCTTTCTAAGGCCTCCTTCCCTGCTCTGTTATTTTCATAGTTGGGGAGCCTCTGGGCCGGGATAGGCTGAAAAGGTAGGCAGGTCTTAGGAAGGCTTCGTTTTCTGGCCTCACCTTGTAGCTTTTGTCTTGGGATCCCATTTGCAGGATCCATAGAACTGCGTGGAAGGGGGAGCAGCGCTGAAGAGTCGGCTTCTGTACCGGTTCAGATACTGGCCTGGAGACGAGGAGACTGGGAGTTCTAGTCCCGCCTTAGGCGTGAAAAGCAACCATGTGACTTGGGGCCAATCACCAGGAGACTGGGAGTTCTAGTCTCGCTTTAGGCATAAAAACCAACCATGTGACTTTGGGCCAATCACCAGGAGACCGGGACTTCTAGTCCTGCTTTAGGCATGAAAAGCAACCATGTGACTTTGTACCAATCACCAGGAGACTGGGAGTTGTAGTCCTGCCTTAGGCGTGAAAAATAACCCTGTGACTTTGGGCCAATCACCAGGAGACTGGGAGTTCTAGTCTTTATCTTAGGTAGGAAAACTGGCTGGGTGACTATAGGCCACTCACCAAGGGATTGGGAGTTCTAGTACTGCCTTAGGCATGAAAACCAACCATGTGACTTTGGGCCAATCACCAGGAGACTGCGGAGTTCTAGTCTTTATTTTAGGATTGAAAACTGGCTGGGTGACTATGGGCCAGTCACCAAAGGATTGGGAGTTCTAGTCCTGCCTTAAGCCTGAAAACCAACCCTGTGACTTTAGGCCAATCACCAGGAGACTGGGAGTTCTAGTCCTGCTTTAGGCATGAAAGCCAACTGCGTAACTCTGGGCCAGTTCCTCTCCCTTCCACCTCACAGGATTGTTGTTTTGGGGAAATTAGGAGCAGGAAGGAGAATTACGTATGTTTGTAAACCAGAGTTAGTTATTGAAATAATGAAGGTGAGACATAGATAAATAAAACAATAAATAAATCACCAGGAGTTGGTGAGCTCTTGTCTCGTGGGTGGCGTGAAAGCCGGCTGGGGGATTTTGGGCCTATCACTAGGAAACTGGGAATTTCTTTACCCCAGCTATAGAGGGGAAAAAAATAATAAAATGGAAGGCACTTTCTATTTGCCAGCTCCAACAAAAAAAATATGTGTTGGTGGAAACCATATCCAATATACTAAACATGGAAAAAGCAATTTATTTATTCAGTCTTGCATACAGAAAAAAGAACATTGATAAATTTGCTTTAAAAGAACCCACCCGAGTGCACACGCGTCCTTATATATCTGGAAGGCAACCATTTCTATCTTTAAATTAAAACCAGTGGTTTAATGGCATTTAGGTAGTATAGGGGAGCAACTGAAAATAGAATCCTAAGTTACCAAGCGCACGCAGACAGAAAGGATGAGATTCAATTTTTCAATAATCTTACTAGGAAGATATACCCTTAAATGCAGGCTCATATTTTAATGTTCTCGGTTTACCCAAATAGATGCATTTTTATTTTTATTTTTATTTTTGGGGGAGAGCTGAGGTCCAGTTCATAAACCGAAAGAACATTTGGAACACGGCTGGATTTCCTGACTGAGCGGCATTTTCCAAGCAAAGAGAAATTGCAATTTCCTTTTCAGCTGGGTTTGCAAAAAAAAAAAACCTCGCCCTGAGCTAGGGACGGTCTCGCTTTTTAAATTGCATGCGTTGCTTTATTTCTTGGTTCCCATTTCCAGAGTGTCAGCTGGGAACCAGAAGGATATGTTTGCAGAGGCTCATTTCATATCTCCAGGGATCCCTGCTCTAGAGAAGCCTTCGGACCTCTGTAGAATTTGCGTTGTGGGTGTGTCAGGATTGGTTAATACAGCTTAATATCCACAGCTTAATAGCTAAACCAGCTTAATATCTACGTCAGTGTTCCTTAACTTTATCAGTTTTAAGATAAGTGGCCGTCTCCCGCAAGTTAGGCCCCAAGCACACCAGCCAGCCACTCACGATGCCCGTTTGCGAACAGGTCACTGACCTGTAGTCAGCTGCAGCCCACAGGTTGAGGACCCCTGTCCTAGCGCCCGAAGGCAGGACAAGAAGCAAGGGATGGAAACTCACCAAGGAGAGAAGCAACCTAGAACTAAAGAGAAAATTCCTGACAGTGAGAACAATTAGCCAGTGGAACAACCTGCCTCCAGAAGCTGTGAATGCTCCAACACTGGAGGTTTTTAAGAAGAGACTGGACAGCCATTTGTCTGAAATGGTCTAGGGCAGGGGTAGGCAACCTTGGCTCTTTTATGACTCATGGACTTCAACTCCCAGAATTCCTGAGCCAGCATGGGGGAACTATGGCCCCTTCATGACTCGCGGACTTCAACTCCCAGAATTCCTCAGCCAGCATGGGAGAACTATGGCCCCTTCATGACTCGCGGACTTCAACTCCCAGAATTCCTGAGCCAGCATGGGGAACTATGGCCCCTTCATGACTCGCGGACTTCAACTCCCAGAATTCCTGAGCCAGCATGGGGGAACTATGGCCCCTTCATGACTCGTGGACTTCAACTCCCAGAATTCCTCAGCCAGCATGGGAGAACTATGGCCCCTTCATGACTCGTGGACTTCAACTCCCAGAATTCCT
>NW_015387136.1:79844-81290 GCF_001527695.2 Protobothrops mucrosquamatus
TCGTGGACTTCAACTCCCAGAATTCCTCAGCCAGCATGGGAGAACTATGGCCCCTTCATGACTCGTGGACTTCAACTCCCAGAATTCCTGAGCCAGCATGGGGGAACTATGGCCCCTTCATGACTCGTGGACTTCAACTCCCAGAATTCCTCAGCCAGCATGGGAGAACTATGGCCCCTTCATGACTCGTGGACTTCAACTCCCAGAATTCCTCAGCCAGCATGGCTCAGCTTGGAAACCTCTCCCTTTCCCCTCAGCATGGCTGGCTTAGGAATTCTGGGAGTTGAAGTCCACGAGTCATAAAAGAGCCAAGGTTGCCTACCTCTGGTATGAGGTCTCCTACCTGAGCAGGGGGTTGGACTAGATGTCCTCCAAGGTCCCTTCCAACATTATTATTCTTGCTATTATTATAGTTCGGGTTATGTATACATGTGCATGGTGAGAAAAGCGAATCTTGCGAGACGATGATGACGACTATTATTATTATTATTATTATTATTATTATTATTATTATTATTATTATTATTATTATTATTATTGCTTTATACTACACTGATCAGACCACAGCATCCAGGTCTGGTCACCACGATTCAAAAAGAAAGATGAGGAGGAAGGTCCGTTTTCCGAGCTTGTGCGGTTGGTTTCCGAACGTTTCGTTACCAGGCTTGGTAACATCTCCAGCGGAGTTTAGGGGATGTCGGTCTTCTTCTGTTGATAAGGGCTTCAGGTGTGGGTGTGTCAAGGGAGGGTCTTGTGATGGGTTTTGTGATGGGAAGGTTACATCAGGCCAGGGTCCTTGGGAGGTGAACTGCTGGTGGGAGTGGGGGATTGCTCGGGATGGCTGTGGGTCGATGCTGTCTCTGGTTAGCTGTGCGGTTGATTTGGATCCCGAGGGGTGTGTAGGCTGGTTGTGAGTTCACGTGTCTGTGGATGGAATTGCTTGTGGAGGGCTAGGCATCCATGAACTCATCCTACACCCAAGCTACAGATATTCTCCACTATCAAAAAAGATGCTGAGACCCTAGAATGAGGGCAGAGAAGAGCAACCAAGATGATCGGGGGTCTGGAGGATAAACTGTACGATGAATGATTGAGGGAACTAGGTATGTCTAGGTCCAGGGGTAGGCAACCTTGGCTCTTTTATGACTGGTGGACTTCAACTCCCAGAATTCCTCAGCCAGCATGGGGGAAATATGGCCTCTTCATGACTTGTGGATTTCAACTCCCAGAATTCCTGAGCCAGCGTGGGGGAACTATGGCCCCCTCATGACTCGCAGACTTCAACTCCCAGAATTCCTCAGCCAGCATGGGGGAACTATGGCCCCTTCATGACTTGTGGACTTCAACTCCCAGAATTCTTCAGCCAGCATGAGGGAACTATGGCCCCCTCATGACTTGTGGACTTCAACTCCCAGAATTCCTCAGCCAGCATGGGGGAACTATGGC
>NW_015387136.1:81615-103078 GCF_001527695.2 Protobothrops mucrosquamatus
AGAATTCCTCAGCCAGCACGGGGGAACTATGGCCCCTTCATGACTCGCGGACTTCAACTTCCAGAATTCCTCAGCCAGCATGGGGGAACTATGGCCCCTTCATGACTCGCGGACTTCAACTCCCAGAATTCCTCAGCCAGCGTGGGGGAACTATGGCCCCTTCATGACTGGTGGACTTCAACTTCCAGAATTCCTCAGCCAGCATGGGGGAACAATGGCCCCTTCATGACTCGTGGACTTCAACTCCCAGAATTCCTGAGCCAGCATGGCTCAGCTTGGAAACCTCTCCCTTTCCCCTCAGCATGGCTGCCTTAGGAATTCTGGGAGTTGAAGTCCACGAGTCATAAAAGAGCCAAGATTTCCTACCCCTGGTCTAGTCTTAACAAAGAGAAAGCTTGGGGTGGCATGATAGCAGTCTTCCAATATTTGAGGGCAGGACAAGAAGCAATGGATGGAAACTCATCAAGGAGAGAAGCAACCTAGAATTAAGGGGGAACTTCCTGACAGTGAGGACAATCAATCAGTGGAACAGAAGTTTCCACCAGAAGTTGTGAGTGCTCCATGACTGGAGGTTTTTAACGAAGCGATTGGATAGCCATTTGTCTGAAATATTACAGGATCTCCTGCCTGAGCAGGGGGTTGGACACACACACACACACACACACAATCTATAGTTGCTTTGGTTTGGATTTGACGTGGTGGTGCACACCCAGCCCCTTTGATTTTTGCATTGTTTGTGGAATTATGCACACCTAGAAAGCGAATTGTTCCGGAGCGACGTTAAGCCTGTTTTGATGAAACTGAATGTAGAAAGTCCTTGATCTCCTATGGCAAGAAGGCTAAAGAGAAAGGTCTTAAGAATAATTTTCTATAAGATGGGAAATATGAAAATACTAAGCAGGTGGGTATAAGGCAGGGGTAGGCAACCTTGGCTCTTTTATGACTCGTGGACTTCAACTCCCAGAATTCCTCAGCCAGCATGGGGGAACTATGACCCGCTTGATGACTCATGGACTTCAACTCCCAGAATTCCTCAGCCAGCGTGGGGGAACTATGGCCACCTCATGACTCATGGACTTCAACTCCCAGAATTCCTCAGCCAGCATGGCTCAGCTTGGAAGCCTCTCCCTTTCCCCTCAGCATGGCTGGCTCAGGAATTCTGGGAGTTGAAGTCCACAGTCATAAAAGAGCCAAGGTTGCCTACCCCTGGTATAAGGGAAGCTTTTAGTTACCCAAGTGTAATATAAGAAAAACGATAATTGATAAAGCTATTTCGAATATTGATGGGAAAATAAAATTGAAAAGAAAAGGGGGAAAAAAACAGGATACGGATTGAATAAGGGAACCCTGATTGCAAATACATTTGAGATATGTCTTGGCTAGAGAAGATGCGATAAACTGATATTATTGACACTATTTATAACATTAGAACATGTGATGAAGATGTTTATATTTAATTGTATAGGTATTAATAGCAGTAAGAATTATACTTGCATAGTGGGGGAAAATGCCTGAGCAGGGGGTTGGACTAGATGACCCCCAAGGTCCCTTCCATCATCATCATCATCATCATCATCATCATCATCATCATTATTATTATTATTGGAAGAAGAGAAGATCATGGAAATACTGGATGGTGTAGTGGATATTTTGAGTGAAAGTTAATATATACCACAGAATGATAAAGGAACGCAGGCGCCGAGTTGTTTATTAAGTACTTACAATTGTAAAACTTGAAATTAATAGAATATTTACAAAAAAGAGAGAAAGGTCTAAGAGCCAACTCTCCTGCCAGCTGTGAGGCAGCAGGCAGAAATCAGCCAGGTTGTTTCCAGATCCATCCGACATCATTTATTTGTTGGTTGCTTGCTTCTATGTTTGTTGGCTTTCATATCCCATCTTTACTATTTGTATAAATAACCCAAGGTGGCAAACATCCATAATGCTCCTTCCTCTGCCTATTTTCCTCACAACAACAAGCCCCCTGTGAGGTGGGCTTGGGCTGAGAGAGAGGGACTGGCCCAAAGACACTCACTTGGTTTTCATGCCTAAGGCAGGACTAGAACTCACCGTCGCCTGGCGATTGGCCGAAAGACACTCAACCATCCTTCATGCCTGAGGCGGGACTAAGACTCATCATCTCTGGGTGATTGGCTCAAAGTCAGCCAACCATCCATTGTGCCTGAGGCAGGCCTAGAACTCACCGTCTCCTGGTGATTGGCCCAAAACCACCCAGCTGGGTTCCTAAAGCGGAACTAGAACTCATTGTCTCCTGGTGATTGGCCCAAAGTCACTCAGCTGGCTTCCATGCCTAAGGTGGAACTAGAACTCACCATCTCCTGGTGATTGGCCCAAAGTCACCCAGCCGGCTTCCATGCCTAAGGCGGAACTAGAATTCATCTGGCGATTGGCCCGAAGTCACCCAGCCAGCTTCCATGCCTAAGGCGGAACTAGAATTCATTGTCTCCTGGTGATTGGCCCAAAGTCTCCCAGCTGGCTTCCATGCCTAAGGTGGAACTAGAATTCACCATTTCTTGCTGATTGGCCCAAGGTCATCTAGCTAGCTTTGATGCTCACCTAGTTTGTAGACCTAAGGCAGAACTAGAACTCACCGTCTCCTGGTGATTGGCCCAAAGTCACCCAGCCGGCTTCCATGCCTAAGGCGGAACTAGAATTCATCGACTCCTGGTGATTGGCCCAAAGTCATCCAGCTGGCTTCCATGCCCAAGGTGGAACTAGAATTCGCCATTTCCTGCTGATTGGCCCAAGGTCACCTAGCTAGCTTTCATGCTCACCTAGTTTCTAGACCTAAGGCAGGACTAGAACTCACTGTCTCCTGGCAATTGGCCCAAAGTCACCCAGCCGGCTTCCATGCCTAAGGCGGGACTAGAACTCACCGTCTCCTGGCGATTGGCCCAAAGTCACCCAGCCGGCTTCCATGCCTAAAGCGGGACTAGAACTCACCGTCTCCTGGTCTCTAGGCAGCCCCTGAACCCCTGCTCCAAACTGGCTCTCCTCTATTCCCATCATCCTCAGCCATCACGCTCAGGGAGATCCGTATAACTTTTGGTTCCACTTGGAAGGAAAGGCAAAACGGCAGAGAACATCATGATCCGGGCACTGATCCGTAATTCAGAATTGTCTTCTTCTCAATTACAGGAAATTGGGAAGATAAGAATCCAGCTAGTGATAACAGTTTAATGACCCCGGTGTTTACGACTCTGTCTTCTTCTTTGCTCCAGGTTGGAAGATGATGCCGCTTCCTGCAGCGGCAGAGAGACTGGCGCTCCGCGGTGCTCAAATTCCCGTCCTCCGACACGCAGCGGGAAGAGGCCCAGCCTTTCGTGTAAGTCTTGAGTTCGAACAGCTCTAAAATTACAACCCCAAAGAACCGGCTTCGTCCTGCTTCTCCGGGGAACCTCGGCGTTGAAGGATCGACCTCACCCGAATTTTAAAATGTGCCCCGATGGCAATCTTTTTACGGCACAGGCGGTCCTCGTCTTACGAGCACAGTTGAGCCCAAAAATTCTGTCGCCAAGTGAGACAGTTGTTAAATGAGCTTTGCCCCATTTTATGACCTTGCTTTCCGCAGTTGTTAAGCTGTTCAGTTAGTGACATGGTTGTTAAGTGAGGGATCACGTGACCCAGGGATCACGTGACCCGGGGACACTGCGACCGTCATAAATACGAGACAGTTGCCGAGAGTCCGGATTTTGATCCCCTGACCCTGTGGGGATGCTGCAACCAGCCGTAACTGGGAAACGGTCGTAAGTCGCTTTTTTCCGGTGCCGTTGTAACTTTGAACCATCACTAAATGAATGGTTATAAGGCAAGGACTACGTGTAGTCTGTCCAGTGGTTTCTAGCCGGTTGCTTCTGTGTCGCTCTAGAAGGAGGAATGGTGAATTCTGGGTGAAAGTAGTCAATTCGAATTCAGTGTTGGGGGGGAAAAACCCACAATCTTGTAGGAAAAATGACAGAGGGAATAAGCTCCCTTTTATTCAGCGTGTCGTACAGAGGCTAAACAGTTGCATGTTGAGAATGCTTTAAAGTGGGGATGGACTAGATGACCTCCCTGGCCTTATCCTAGGGTAGATCTCATGATTCTACGCTGGAAAGAATCAGGAGACTGCCTTCGGTTTCCCGCCCTGCCTTGTCGAGCTGCTGATGTGCATTTATTTAATTACTTATTTTTTATTTTATTATTTTGTTTTTGTTTTTTAATTTTAATTTTACGTTTTTATTTTGTTTTTTATTTATTTTACTTTATTTTTATTTTGTCTTATTTTATCTTATTTTATTTTATTTAATAATAATACTAATAAAATTGGAAGGGACCTTAGAGGTCATCTAGTCCAACCCCCTGCTCAGGCAGGAAACCCTATACCATTTCGGACAAATGGCTGGCCAGTCTCTTCTTAAAAACTTCCAGTGTTGGAGCATTCACCGCTTCTGGAGGCAGGTAGTTCCACTGGTTAATTGTTCTAACTGTCAGGATGTTTCTCCTTAGTTCTAGGTTGCTTCTCTCCTTGATTAGTTTCCATCCGTTGCTTCTTGTCCTGCCTTCAGGCGCTTTGGAAAATAGCTTGACTCCCTCTTCTTTGGGGCAGCCCCTGAGAGATTGGAAAGTTGCTATCATGTCTCCCCCTCGTTCTTCTGTTTATTTTATTTTATTTTATTATTTATTTTATTTTATTTATTTTATTATTTATTTTATTTTATTTATTTTATTATTTTATTTTATTTTATTATTTTATTTTATTATTTTATTATTTTATTTTATTATTTTATTTTATTATTTTATTTTATTATTTTATTTTATTTTATTTTATTTTATTATTTTATTTTATTTTTTATTTTATTTTATTTTTTTATTATTTTATTTTATTATTTTATTATTATTTTATTTATTTTATTTTATTTTATTTTATTATTCTATTTTATTTTATTTTATTTTATTTTATATTTTATTTTCTAAATGTACACAAGGGTCTGTGTCACAAAAAGGGACTCTGGGCAGCTTCCAAGCAAAATAAACAAAACCCACTCAACGACAGAAAAACATTACACATCGGTAAGAACAGAAATAAAAGCAGAAAGGAATAAAAACGTAAAACAATCCTAAAGTTAGCAAGAGGATAGCCTTTTTTCTTTTTTTTAAAATGGGAATCTGCTCAAAGTCACTGACAGAAATGGCCGGCTATAGAAATTGAATGAATGAATGAATGAATGAATGAATGAATGAATGAATGAATGAATGAGCGAGCCTAAGTCAGCTCGCCATAGATCTCGGGGTTGATGAAAGAAACATTTGCAAAGTTTTCTGCAAGGCTAACAAAAATGAGATTCTCACCTCAGGGGAGGGGATGTTCCAGAGGGTTATAGCAGATTTAGTACAGGCAGTCCTCCACTTACGACCGCATTAGAGCTTCTGTGGCTCTAAAAACTTCACAGCTTCTGGAGGAGATGTTTGGCAGCTGGTTCGTACTTACGACCGTTGCTGTGTCTCAAGGTCACGTGATCACCCTTTTGCCACCTTCTGACAAGCAAACTCAATGGGGAAGCCATTTTCACTTAACAACCAGGTTACTACCTTATCAACTACAGCGATTCACTTAACCGCTGCGGGGGGGAGGGGAAAGGTCGTAAAATGGGGCAAAACTCACTTAACAAATGTCTCGCTTAACAACAGAAATTTTGGGCTCCGTTGCGGTCGTATGTCGAGGACCGCCTGTGTAGTTTAAGCAAGAGCCTAGAACTGCACTAGATATTAACGGCTTCACAGCCAAGGAAAAATGGCTGCGTCCTCATAGATTGTGGCTCCTACTTGTCGTAACGTAGTCCTCAACTTACAACTCTTTATTTAGCAGCTGTTCGAAGTTATAGCAGCCCTGAGAAAAGTGACGTAGAGCCCGTCCTCGTACTTACGACCGTTGCAGCTGCATCCACGGTCACACGATCAGAACTGGGGCGTTCGGCAACTAGTATGTATTTATGACGGTTGCCATGCAACCTTCTCAATTGGCTTCCGACAAGCAAAGCCAACAGGGGATGCCTGACTTGCTTAACAGCCGCCTGATTCATTTAACGACCGCAGCGACCCACTCATCAAACGTGGCCAAAAGGCCGTAAGATCAGGGGCGACTTTCTTAACGACTGCAAGTGACTCGTTAATCAAATCTGGCCTAAATCAGCCGTGTGACTCCCTTTAACGCCTGCCTCCCTTAGCGACGGAAATCCTGGTCCCCGTTCTAGTCGTAAACCGAGGACTCCCTGTAATGCATACGTTTATCGGAGTTAACGACGGTTAAGATTTTAACCATGTTTGCAGTGCTCTACTTCGGAGACGCTGAGTTTGTAAGTCTTAGGATTAAACCTCAAGGACAGGCATGAGTATCTCAATAAGAAAAATACACAACATATTTTAAAATGTCCATTGTTCCCCCCCCAAAAAATGACAGTTGAAAGCGAAGCTTCCGGAAGATCTTTGAGGCATCTTGGAGCTGACCCGGAGGTCCAGTCGGTTGCTGAAGTTCTGATTCTCCACTCTCCCGGTTCTTCCCAAGACAGCGGAAACGCGTTGCCAAACAGGTCCGTAAGTAGCGGGTGATTTTCTCACACCGGGCTCTCCAGACTTGGCAACTTTTAAGACTTGTGGACTTCAACTCCCAGAATTCCTCAGCCAGCCTTTGTGGGCTTCAGCTCCCAGAATTCCAGGATTTGAGGGGCTGCCACCAAGAAGAGGGGGGGGGGGTGTCAAATTATTCTCCAAAGCACCCAAAGGCAGGACAAGAAACAATGGATGGAAACTGACCAAAGAGAGAAGCAACCTGATTTAAGGAGAAACTTCCTAACAGCGAGAACAATCAACCAGTGGAACAGCTTGCCACCAGAAATCGTGGGTGCTCTATCACTGGAGGTTTTTAAGAAGAGGCTAGACCAGAAGTAGGCAACCTTGGCTCTTTTATGACTTATGAACTTCAACTCCCAGAATTCCTGAGCCAGCATGGGTGGCTCAGAAATTCTGGGAGTTGAAGTCCAGGAGTCATAAAAGAGCCAAGGTTGCCTACCCCTGGGCTAGACAGTCACTTGTCTGAGATGGCATAGGTTCTCCTGCTTGAGCAGGGGGCTGGACTAGAAGACCTCCACGGTCCCTTCCAGCTGTATTCTATTCTATTCTATTCTATTCTATTCTTTCTATTGTATTCTATTTTCTGCTCTATTTTCTATTCTATTCTATTTTCTATTCTATTCTATTCTATTCTAATTTCTATTCTAATTTCTATTCTATTATTCTATTCTAATATTATTCTATTCTATTCTTTTCTAATATTATTCTATTCTATTCTACTCTACTCTATTCTCAAGCTATGCTGAGTGGGCTGGATGGGGGAGACAGGTGGGCAGGGAGAGTGTCCTTGTGGTCAGTCATAAGGGTGGACAACTGCAGGAACACTGCAGAGGCCGCAACTTTGAAACCAGGTGGTAAGTATTCTGTTATTCTGTTAACTAGAGGTAGTCTATGACTTACAATAGTTCGTTTAGTTACCATTTGAAGTTACAACAGCACTGAAAAAAGGGACTTATGACCCTTTTTCACACATACAACCGTTGCAGCCTCCCTGTGGTCACGTGATCAAAATTCAGACGCTCGGCAACCGATTCATACTTATGACGGTTGATCACGGGTCACGTGATCCCCTTTGGCGACCTTCTGACAAACAAAACCAGCGAGGAAGCCAGACTTAACAATCCCGTTACGGACTTACCCAACTGTAGCGATTCGTTTAACAACTGCGCCAAGAAAGGTTGCAAAATGGGGCAAAACTCATTTGACAAATAATAATGATAAAGTTGGAAGGGACCTTGGAGGTCATCTAGTCCAACCCCCTGCTCAGAAACCTGGGGCTCGCTTTCGGTCATAAGTGGAGGACTGCCTGTAGCTTTTGGGAGGGACTGTCATAACTTCACACGATTGCTAAGTGGCTGGTTGTAAGTCGAGGACTATCTGAAATACCATAGATGAGTATTCACGGACATTTATGTTTGGTCCACAAAGGCATGTCTGAAGTGTTTCAGAATAGAACAGAATAACGAGTTGGAAGGTACCTTGGAGGTCTTCTAGTCCAACCCCCTGCTCAGGCAGGAAACCCTATACCAAGGGTAGGCAACCTTGGCTCTTTTATGACTCGTGGACTTCAACTCCCAGAATTCCTGAGCCAGCATGGCTCAACTTGAAAACCTCTCCCTTTCCCCTCAGAATGGCTGGCTCAGGAATTCTGGGAGTTGAAGTCCACAGTCATAAAAGAGCCAAGGTGGCCTACCCCTGACCTATAGCATTTCAAATAAATGGTTGTCCAGTCTCTTCTTTAAATGCTCCAGTAGTGAATCACCAACAACCTCTGGTGGCAAGCTGTTCCACTGGTTAATTGTCCTCATTGTTAAGAAGTTTCTCCTTAATTCCAGGTTGCTTCTCTTCTTGATGAGTTTCCATCTGTGGCTTTGGAAGATAAGGTGACCCCCCCTCCTCTTTATGGCAGCCCCTCAAATACTGGAAGACTGCTGGTCCTTCTTTTCAATAGACTAGACATGCTTTATTCCTGCAGCTGTTAACAGAATAACAGAGTTGGAAGGGACCTTGGAGGACTTCTAGTCCAACCCCCTGCTCAAGCAGGAGACCCTATATACCATTTCAGACAAATGGTTGTCCAATCTCTTCTTAAAAACCTCCAGCGTTGGAGCAGCCTCAACTTCAGAAGCTTCATCACTGGAGGTTTTCAAGAAGAGACTGGACTGCCATCTGTCAGAAATGGTGTAGAATCTCCTGCTTGGGTGAGGGGTTGGACTAGAAGACCTCCAAGGTTCCTTCCACAACTCTTCTATTCTATTCTGGAGGTAATTACACTAACTAACTGTTCTCATTGTCAGGAACGTACTTAATAATAATAATAAATTGGAAGGGACCTTGGAGCTCAGCCAGTCCAACCCCCTGCTCAGGAAGGAAACCCTACACCATTTCAGACAAATGGCTGTCCAGTCTCTTCTTAAAAACTTCCAGTGTTGGAGCATTCACCGCTTCTGGAGGCAGGTTGTTCCGCTGGTTAATTGTTCTGACTGTCAGGAAGTTTCTCCTTAGTTCCAGGTTGCTTCTCTCCTTGATTAGTTTCCATCCATTGCTTCTTGTCCTGCCTTCAGGGGCTTTGGAGAATAGCTTGACTCCCTCTTCTTTGGGGCAGCCCCTGAGATATTGGAAGACTGCTATCCTGTCACCCCTGGTCCTTCTCTTCATTAAACTAGACATGCCCAATTCCAGCAGCCTTTCCTTATATGTTTTAGCCTCCAGCCCCCTGATCATCCTTGTTGCTCTTCTCTGTACTTTTTCTAGAGTCTCAACCTCTTTTTTACAGCGTGACCAAAACTGGATGCAGTATTCCAAGTGTGGCCTTACCAAGGCCTTGTAAAGTGGTATTAACACTTCACGTGATCTTGATTCTCTCCCTCTGTTAATGCAGCCCAGCACTGTGTTGGCTTTTTTGGCAGCTGCAGCACACGGCTGGCTCCTATTTAAGGGATTGTCCACTAGGACTCCAAGATCCATTTCACAGTTACTACTATTGAGCAAGATACCCCCTATCCCATACCTGTACATTTGGTTTTTCCTGCCTAAAATTTCTCCTTAGTTCTCGGTTGTTTCTCCCCTTGATGAGTTTCCATCCGTTGCTTCTTGTCCTGCCTTCAGGCGCTTTGGAGAAAAGCTTGACTCCCTCTTCTTTGGGGCAGCCCCTGAGATACTGGAAGGCTGCTATCCTGTCCCCCCTCGTCCTTCTCTTCGTTAAACTAGACATACCCAATTCCAGCAACCGTTCCTTATGTTTTAGCCTCCAGCCCCCTAATCATCTTTGTTGCTCTTCTCTGCACTCTTTCCCCAATCTAATCATTCTGCAAAGGAAAGAATGAATTCGGATCCGTCGGAGCAAAGGGACGGACAGTTCAATAAATAGGATATTTTGTTTTCCCACCGATGTTTCCTCTCGGCTAACGGAGAGAGGAACTGACATTTCAACGGCTAACCTTCATGAATCAGCACAACCAGGAGGGCCTGTTTACAAAATCCTCACTCTCAAAACGAAGATTAAAAGGGCAGGAGGTGGAACGGGGCCAAGTGGAGGTTTAAATTATTATTTTTTCTGCATCGGTGAAGTCGTTTTCGTTAAGATGGTAATTCCCGTCCGCCACCTTCCTGTTTCCGTTTCGGGCTGGAAGGGAAAATCCACTGCTCGCTCAGGCTGCAAACCACAGGTGTGTGTTTGTGTTTTGCGTTCCGTGCTTCGGTTGGCCTCACTCTGGAGGAGACAGAAACCGTTATATAAAAGTCCTCGTCTTACGGCCGTTGGTTCAGCGGCCGGGCAAAGTCGCAACAGGGGCTGAAAAAAAAATGACGTACGGCCGGGTCTCCCGCTGATGACCCCACGGTGTGTATTTGTGACGCTGGCGATCCCCATTTACGACCTTCGCAGCTGGCCTCCAACGAGGCCGGATTCGCTTAGCGACTGCACGACCCACTTATCGATTGCAGTGATTCGCTTAACGTCCGTGGCCAAAATTGGTCTCACTTAACAGCCGCCTGGCTTAACGATGAAAATTCTAGTCCCAGTTGTGGCCGTTAAGTCGAGGACGACCGGTAGTGTCCCACGCATCGTATCACACAATGCCATTTGTGTGCTGATATGTCTCTGGGCTGTGTGCACCCTAAATGTTGACCAGGTTTGTGAAAGGCACTGCGGTTTCATTTGTGCAACAGGAAGAATTGGCTTGGTTAGCTTACGATACCGGGGAGGTGAACCTAACCGGTTTGTTTGATGAAAATTAATCCAGGAGAGAAGCAACCTGGAATTAAGGAGAAACTTCCTGACAGTTAGAACAGTGGTTCTCAACCTTTTTAATGCCGCGACCCCAACCGGTCGTAAGTCGAGGACTAAACCGGTCGTAAGTCGAGGACTAAACCGGTCGTAAGTCGAGGACTAAACCGGTCGTAAGTTGAGGACTACCCAACCGGTCGTAAGTCGAGGACTTTCCCTGCCCGGGAGTGCCGCACATGCCTGGTTCCGCCCCCTGCGCCGGCCGAGGCGTAGCTGGCAAGCGGCAGAGACGGAGCAGGCCGACCACCAGCTGGCCCAGCCCAAGGGAGGTAAGGCACCCGCCGGAAAAGAGGGAAAAAATGGCGGACAGCCTTGCTTGGCGACCCCCGTGAAATGGTCGATCGACCCCAAATGGGGTCCCAACCCACAGGTTGAGAACCACTGAGTTAGAACAATTAACCAGTGGAACAACCTGCCTCCAGAAGCGGTGAATGCTCCAACACTGGAAGTTTTTAAGAAGAGACTGGACAGCCCTTTGTCTGAAATGGTGTAGGACTTCCTGCCTGAGCAGGGGGTTGGACTAGAAGACCTCCAAGGTCCCTTCCAACTTTATTATTATTATTATTATTAAGGTTGAAAATTATGTTAACCCCAAAAACAGTGGATTTTGCAACCAGATGTTCCCAGCTGCTGCTTCGACCTGAAATCTAGTCCTTGTGTGTTTGCTGTGAAGTGTCAAAACCTCCCTTCCTCATTTTTTCCCCCTCCCCTCCCCAGGTTTCTGAACGATTTTTTATTAATCCATTTCCAAACAGACAGACGTACGGTCCAAATGAACGATTCATTGCATGCAAAAACCAAACAGGAAAGAATAAGGGTAGCCCTCAACTTAACAACGGTTCGTTTAGTGGCCGTTCAGAGTTGCAGCGGCACCTGAAAAAGGGACTTGTGGCCGTTTTTCACACTTAACGACCGTTGCGGCGTCACACGATCAAAATTCACAAACTTGGCAATTGACTCGTATTTACGACGGTCGCAGCGTCCCGGGGGGTTCACGTGATCCCCTTTTGCGACCTGCTGACAAGGAAAGTCAATGGGGGGAGCCGGATTCGCTTAACGACCGTGTGACTAACAGCTGCAGTGATTCACTTAACGGACTGTGGCAAGAAAAGTCGTAAAACGGGGCAAAACTCACTTAACAGATGACTCACTTAACGGCATAAATTTTGGGCTCGGCTGCGGTCGTACGTTGAGGACTACCTGTGATGTTCTCTCTAGCTGAATTCACCCAATATATCTTTTTCAATATTTTGGCTGTTGGACTTTTCCAGTTTGTTCATTTATTTGGCCTAAAACGACCTCTGCTTTGGGCTTTGTGGTAGAAAAGGAACGATGGTCCTCGACCTACGACCACAATTGAGCCCAAAATTTTCGTTGCTAAGCAAGACAGTTTTCCCCGTTTTACGACCTTACTTGCCACGTTTGTTAAGTGACTCACTGCAGCTGTTCAGTTAGTAACACGGTTGTTAATAATAATAATAATAATAATAATAATAATAATAATAATAAAGTTGGAAGGGACCTTGGAGGTCATCTAGTCCAACCCCCTGCTCAGGCAGGAAACCCTACACCATTTCGGTTCTCTGCCATTTCTGAGAGCTTTGTGTAATATTTAGCATATTTGTGCAGACAGGAACGTACTGTTCCGCCGCTGTCTGTTTGAATAATTTGTAGTGGTTTGTGGGTCACTGATCAGCTAAATGTAACTTTTTGACTGTTCTCAGGTTTCCTGCGTACCTCCGGGTCTGTTTCTGTTCAGCAAACAAGGAAGAGAATGCAAATGCCATTAGATAAATATTTAAATTCCAGCATAAAGCGTGAGAGAGTGGACTCTCTCCAAGCTGCTTGATTATCTCTCACTTCCACAACAAAGGCTAGTTGTATAGCCTTAGTAAGGCCACACTTGGAATCCTGCACCCAGTTTTGGTCAAAAAGATGTTGAGACTCTGGAAAGAGTGCAGAGAAGAGCCACAAAGATGATCAGGGGACTGGAGGCTAAAACATACAAGGAACGGTTGCTGGAATTGGGGATGTCTATGAAAAGAAGGTTGAGGGATGACATGACAGCAGAAATCCAATATTTCAGGGGCTGCCCCAAAGAAGAGGCAGTCAAGCTATTCTGATTGATTGATTGATTGATTGATTGATTGATATGAAGAACAGTTGCTGGAATTGAGTATGTCTAGTTTAATGAAGACAAGGACTAAGGGTGACATGATAGCAGCCTTCCAGTATCTCAGGGGCTGCCCCAAAGAAGAGGGAGTCAAGCTCTTCTCCAAAGCGCCTGAAGGCCGGATAGGAAGCAATGGATGGAAACTAATCAAGGAGAGAAGCAACCTGGAATTAAGGAGAAACTTCCTAACAGTTAGAACATATGTATGTATGTATGACCGGTCTGATTGATTAATACCTTGGCATTTTAACTGCTATACTGCAGTTGTACTTTTTACAATCTCTTTTGCCTTGCAGCCCCCCAACTAAGGGCATTAAGCAGGCTCAAGTTGCTACTGTGAAACATTTACAAATCCAGATTTCTTTTTTTCTTTCTTGATAAAGAGTTAAAGAATTAGTCTCCCAACTTAATTCTTTAACTGTTTGTCAAGAAAAAAAAAGAAATCTGTGTATGTATATATATCTGCATATATATATATATATGAAATAAAATAAGGTGATCACCAGGATAAAATCATAAACTCAAATGTTTAATCTATTTATATATATCTATACAAACAAACACTGGCCTAATGTAAAGCCGGAGCCTGGCTCGGGTGAATGACTCTTGTCATCTCAACTCTTTGAGTACACAAGCCGAGTGGTGAGAAATATTTTGCTTAAGGAGCAAACACGGTACGATAAGATTGATAGGATATAATATATGATATGAAGTGGATATTAGCTCCGAAGGTCTTGAAAGGTGTGAGCGATAAGGAAAGAAACAGGTCCGGTTGCTGGCGTGTTTCCTCAGGGAATAAAAATTAATCATACTTAATCACACTGTTATAGTCACGCTCGGGAAAATCATGCCAGGAGAATGAGCAAGATTGAGTGACGTTCCTCCTTCTCTTCTGCCTCGGTTTCCCTGTGGGCCGTCCTCTTTCGGCAGGGGAATTCTGGGAGTTGAAGTCCTCCCCACTTGGAGCGGCCAAAGTTGGGGAACACTCTGCTAAGCTTCTGTTGGCTGTGGTGTTTCCTGCAATACGCTCTCAGCTTCCCTCTTTGGGGAGGTTGCCGTACCCCACAACTGGCATCTCGGACCCTTCTGTCTCTCAAAGGCTCTTTAGGGCTTCATCCTGACGAGGGGGGACAGGATAGCAGTCTTCCAGTATCTCAGGGGCTGCCCCAAAGAAGAGGGAGTCAAGCTCTTCTCCAAAGCGCCTGAAGGCAGGACAAGAAGCAATTGATGGAAACTCATCAAGGAGAGAAGCAACCTGGGACTAAGGAGGAATTTCCTGACAGTGAGAACAATTAACCAGTGGAACCACCTGCCTCCAGAAGCGGTGGATGCTCCAACACTGGAGGCTTTTAAGAAGAGACTGGATAGCCATTTGTCTGAAATGGTATAGGGTTTCTTGCCTGAGCAGGGGATTGGACTAGATGACCTCCAAGGTCCCTTCCAACTTTACTATTATTGTTGTTGTTGATGTTGTTGTTATTATTATTATTATTATTGTTGTTGTTGTTGTTGTTGTTATCTAGTTTAACGAAGAGAAGGATGAGGAGTGACATGATAGCAGTATTTCAGTATTTGAGGGGCTGCCCCAAAGAAGAAGGAGTCAAGCTATTCTCCAAAGCGCCTGAAAGCAGGACAAGAAGCAACGGATGGAAACTAATCAAGGAGAGAAGCAACCTGGAATTAAGGAGAAACTTCCTGACAGTGAGAACAATTAACCAGTGGAACAACCTGCCTCCAGAAGTTGTGGGTGCTCCATCACTGGAGGTTTTTAAGAAGAGACTGGACAGCCATTTGTCTGAAATGGCATAGAGTCTCCTGCTTGAGCAGGGGGCTGGACTAGAAGACCTCCAAGTTCCCTTCCCACTCTATTCTGATTGATTGACTTTGGAAAAAGTGCAGAGAAGAGCAATTAAAATGACTTAAGGCCTGCAGACTAAAACATATGAAGAACGATTGCAGGATTTGGGTACGGCCAGTCTAGAGAAAAGAAGGTCTAGGGGTGACATGATAGCACTCTTCCAATATTTGAGGGGCTGCCCCAAAGAAGAAGGGGGGTTCACCTCTTCTCCAAAGCACCTGAAGGCCAGACAAGAAAGAAAGGATGGAAACTAACCAAGGAGAGAAACAACGTAGAGCTAAGGAGAAACTTCCTAACAGTGACGACAATCAACCAGTGGAACAACTTGCCACCAGAAGTTGTGGGTGCTCCATCACTGGAGATTTTGAAGAAGAGACTGGACAGCCACCTGTCTGAAATGGCTTAGGGTCCACCTGCAGGTGGAAAGTTGAGAAATGCTCCAACACTGGAAGTTTTTAAGAAGACACTGGACAGCCATTTGTCTGAAATGTTACAGGATCTCCTGCCTGAGCAGGGGGTTGGACTAGAAGACCTCCGAGGTCCCTTCTGAACAACGGCAGTAAGGTTCCAGCAAGTTATGGACCCAAGGAAGCCGAGTCAAGGTAATTGGAGGCCAGCGGTCCACACGGCTTCTTGGAAACTCTTTTTCCGCTTGGGAAAAAAAAATAAAAATAAACCGACCTTCCATCAGCAGGGTTCGTGTTTGGCCAGAGCCTTCTTCCTGGACCGGAATAATTGGGCGAGATTGTCATCAAAGATACCCGGTGTGTGTGTGTGTGGGAATTGTTCAAAGGAGGTGAGCAGAACTTGCCCTCCTCCCCTCCGGGTCTGCGCAAAGAAGCTGGCCTGCTTCGTTTGCCAACAAAGGGGGTCTGTTTGCCGAAACCCCCCCCCAACCTCAAACAAAGGCAGCAATTTAAGGCAACCGGCCGATGATGGGTCACCTTGCAGGACATTCCCCTGGAAACCGAAGCGGGGCTGGTCATTCATTCCCTGCAGGTGGAAAGAACCTCATTAATCTTTCTCAGCCGGCGTAATCGCTCCTTTTGATGGTTAACTGCGCCCCGGAGACCTCCTCAAGCTTTATTTTAATTATCTCTGCAGCCTCTGGGCCTCGCGCTCTCTCTCTCCCTTCCTATTAAGGCAGGCCGGTTCATCCTGGTTCATCCACGCTGGGAACAAATGTGGCGACCGCTTTGGGAAGAAGGCTGTGTAGTCCAGGGCTTTTCAACCTTTTCACCCATTGGACCACTTTTAGGAGAGGGCGACATCCGAGGACCACCCGTCGCCTAGCAAGGGGTCAAAACCTTGAGGACCAAAAGTGATAAAAGTACAGGGAGTCCTCGACTTACAACAGTTCGCTTAGCGACTGTTCGAAGTCACAATGGCACTGAAAAAAGTGCCCCCCCCAAGCCACAGCTGAGCAAGACACCTGCCTGCCCACCCGGCGGCACTCTTCCTCCTGTCCGAGGTTTCCATTGTTGTGAGCATTTCTGTTGAGGATTGGCTGCGGGGGTGGGGTGGGGGGGTGTTTGGTTTTTATTCCCCCCCCCCCGTCTTCTGGGTGGTTGCAGCAGGTTTTGGTCCCTTCACATGACCCTGGGACACTGTGACCGTCATAAATATGAATCAGTGGCCAAGCATCTGAATGTAAATCACAAGACCCTGGAGAGGCTGCAACATTCCAGCTGATTGGCGCTTCTTCTGGGCTCAGCAGAAGTACCAGGATCAGCGCTGAGCTCCAGCTGGATCCTGGTGCTGATCCTGGCGCTTCCGCTGAGCCCGGACAGCCCTGCAGCTCCAGCCGTCTCTCGCTCAGACTTGTGTGGTGCTGCCACCGGTTCAGCTCATTCCCCTCCCCTGCTACCACTTGTCTAGGATGGTTGCGTACCACCTGCCAGGTGCCAATGTACCACAGGTGGTACCCGTACCACTGGTTGAAAAGCCCTGGTGTAGTTCAGTGATGGTGAACCTTTTAGAGGCCGAGGCCCGAGCTGCAACCCAAAACCCCACTTATTTCTCGCGGGTGCCCGGTGGGACGTGGCCCACTGGGTGGGCATGGCTGTGGTGGTCATGGCAGACTGGGTGGGTATGGCCAAAGTGGGTATGGCCAACCCAATGTTGCTCATGGGGAGGGACGCCTGTGGGCAGGGTTGGGGGAGATCCAGGGGGTCTCTGGCAGGTGGGGGGGTGGGCAGGAGGCTCATCCTGCGGGGTGAGGCGAGGCGAGGCAGGGCGGGAATACCATTGCCACGGGGCTGCCTGACACCATCGGCCTCTGCACACAGAGGCCAGCGAGCGCATGGGGGCCAACAGTGTCCGTCAGCAGCCACAGCCTGATGGCTCCTTGACCGGCATACTCTGGGACTCCACAGCCCACCACCAGCAGTTCAGAGAAGCCACCCCTGGGGTGGACAGCTGGCCAACAGGTGAGGAGGCGATGCAGTGGGTCGTGCCCGGGAAAAGGAGAGCATGCGAGGCCAGGACGGGCGGGACAGGGGAGAGGGAAACCAGCCGTGCCAGGATGGCCACGTGGGACCTCGGGCAGCTGATTGAAGAGGGACAGTTGCCATCTCTGGGGCACGGCACACGTGCCCCCAAAGAGGGCTCTGAGTGCCGCCTCTGGCACCCGTGCCATAGGTTCGCCACCACTGTTGTAGTTTATTGGAGAGGAGAGCAGACAGGAAGATGGTTCTGGCAGCAAGAGAAGTGGGGGGAAAAAAAGGGCTGAGCACATGTAGGAAGTAGGTTTTTATACCCTCCGGAGCCTTTTGTTTGGGGTTGTTTCCTGGGTCTTGTATTCTGACCTGAATTTTGGGAGTGCCCTTTGGCCTTTGTGAATTAATCCCACCATGTCCCGTCCCAGGTGGGGTATGCAGATTTTAGGCCTTTGTCTTCTTAATCTCCTAGCTCCGACTTTCCCGATAGTTTACATCTGCATTTCTACAGAGCCGGTTTCTGCTTGGGGGAGGCAGACTTGGGGCTATTAAAAAAAAACTTGGCGTGCTTTTCTGTCTCTTTAAGATCCTTAGAGGAAATATGTTTTTTTCTGCCCTTTTAATATTTCCTTCTCTGGGGGGGGGCTGACTTTCCACAATCATTTAAATAGGAGCCCGCCGTGTGCTGCAGCTGCCAAAAAGGCCAACCCAGTGCTAGGCTGCATTAACAGAGGGAGAGAATCAAGATTCACGTGAAGTGTTAATACCACTTTACAAGGCCTTGGTAAGGCCACACTTGGAATACAACATCCAGTTTTAGTCACCACGATGTCAAAAAGATGTTAAGACTCTAGAAAAAGTGCAGAGAAGAGCAACAAAGATGATCAGGGCACTGGAGGCTAAAACATATAAGGAACGGCTGCTGGAATTGGGTATGTCTAGTTTAACGAAGAGAAGGACGAGGGGGGACACGATAGCAGTCTTCCAATATCTCAGGGGCTGCCCCAAAGAAGAGGGAGTCAAGCTATTCTCCAAAGGACCTGAAGGCAGGAAAAGAAGTAATGGGTGGAAACTAACCAAAGAGAGAAGCAACCTAGAACTAAGGAGGAATTAACTGACAGTGAGAACAATTAACCAACCAGAAAGTGTGAATGTTCCAACACTGGAAGTTTTTAAGAAGAGACTGGACAGCCATTTGTCTGAAATGGTATAAGGTTTCCTGCCTGAGCAGGGGGTTGGACTAGCTGACCTTCAAGGTCCCTTCCAACTTTATTATTATTATTAAGTACGTTCCTGACAATGAGAACAGTTAGTTAGTGTAATTACCTCCAGAATAGAATAGAAGAGCAGAGTTGTAGAAGGAACCTAACCGGTTTGTTTGATGAAAATTAATCCAGGAGAGAAGCAACCTGGAACTACGGAGGAATTTCTTAACAGTGAGAACAATTAACCAGTGGAACATCCTGCCTCCAGAAGCAGTGAATGCTGCAAGGCTGGAAGTTTTTAAGAAGAGACTGGACAGCCATTTGTCCGAAATGGGATAGGGTTTCCTGCCTGAGCAGGGGGTTGGACTAGATGACCTCCAAGGTCCCTTCCAACTTTATCATCATCATCATCATCATCATCATCATCATCATCATCATCATCATCATCATCATCATCATTATTATTATTAGTATTATTACTATCCCCAAATGAAGAAGCTGTTCAAAGTTTCCCTTCCTCCCTTCTCCCTTTATTTCTTGCAGTGAATTCCATCTGAGCTTTGCCGGCAGACCCAAATTTTCCTGCGCCCCGGACTTCCAGAACATCCGGTCCGGGAGAGGGAAGCTCCCGTCCATCGCCCCCCAGTTTGGCCCGTCTGGACCTCACCCACCCCTTCGCCCCAGCTCTTCGGAGTCAACGAGAAACAAGCAAAGTAAGGACCCCCCAAAATAATAATAATAATAATTTTGTTTTGCCACGTCATCTGCCGCTTCTTCCAAACGTTCTGATTTCTTTCTCGGTGAACCTTTTGACAGATTGGTGTCCTCCAGATGTGCTGGCCTGATTCCTGAGGTTCTCTCTCTGCTATTCATTTAGTCTTTGACCGATAATAATTCATAGAGAAACTTCCTGACAGTGAGAACAATCAATCAGTGGAACAGCTTGCCACCAGAAGCGGTGAATGCTCAAACACTGGAAGTTTTTAAGAAGAGACCGGACAGACGTTTGTCCGAAACGGTATAGGGTTTCCTGCCTGAGCAGGGGGTTGGACTAGATGACCTCCAAGGTCCCTTCCAACTTTATTATTATTATTAATATCACAGTACAACTGCCTAGTCCAGGGGTAGGCAACCTTGGCTCTTTTATGACTCATGGACTTCAACTCCCAGAATCCCTGAGCCAGCCATGCTGAGGGGAAAGGGAGAGGTTTCCAAGCTGAGCCATGCTGGCTCAGGAATTCTGGGAGTTGAAGTCCACGAGTCATGAAGGGGCCATAGTTCTCTCATGCTGGCTCAGGAATTTTGGGAGTTGAAGTCCAACAGTCATAAAAGAGCCAAGGTTGCCTACCCCTGTCCTAAGTCCTCCTGTTCTAAGCGGTGAGCCTCCTAGACCAGGGATAGGCAACCTTGGCTCTTTTATGACTGGTGGACTTCAACTCCCAGAATTCCTTAGCCAGCCATGCTGAGGGGAAAGGGAGAGGTTTCCAAGCTGAGCCATGCTGGCTCAGGAACTCTGGGAGTTGAAGTCCACCAGTCATAAACGAGCCAAGGTTGCCTACCCCTGGACTAGGTCAGGGGTGGGGATCCTTGGCCCCTTCATGACTGGTGGACTTCAACTCCCAGAATTCCTGAGCCAGCATGGGGGAACTATGGCTCCTTCATGACTGGTGGACTTCAACTCCCAGAATTCCTGAGCCAGCATGGGGGAACTATGGCCCCCTCATGACTCGTGGACTTCAACTCCCAGAATTCCTGAGCCAGTATGGGGGAACTATGGCTCCTTCATGACTGGTGGACTTCAACTCCCAGAATTCCTGAGCCAGCCATGCTGAGGGGAAAGGGAGAGGTTTCCAAGCTGAGCCATGCTGGCTCAGGAATTCTGGGAGTTGAAGTCCACCAGTCACAAAAGAGCCAAGGTTGCCCTCCTGTTCCAAATAGGGTTCAGCTTTCGCAACGTGAGGGGTGCCATCTCCACGTGGTGGAACGTTTCTACATAAAGCTCCGTTTGATGTCAACTGGTAGTTTATGTGCTTTTGCCTCCCTGGTTTTGCCAGCTCCATTTGTAAGGCGCGATGTTTTGTTGTGCTCTTCAGAATGTGGATAAAGGAGAATCGTTGTAGCTCAGGGTTGACGTGAGGGGCTTTTGGTGCTCTGTTGAGCTGGGTGGTTTTCTTGCAGACGTTTCATGACCCAACTAGGTTACATCGTCAGTGCTAGAAGGGAGTGGAATGTTCCACCGCCACTGACAGGGAAAGCTACTAGTATATATAAACTCCCTCCGAGCACTGATGATGTTACCTACTTGGGTAATGAAATGACTGCAAGAAAGCAACTAAGCTGAGAGAGCATGAAGGACCCCACAGTTTTTTCCCTTTTTTCCTCCTCCTCCTCCTCCTCCTCCTCCTCCTCCTCCTCCCAGAAAACCCCCCTCCCTTCTAGCACTGATGATGTTACCTAGTTGGCTCATGAAACGTCTGCAAGAAAACCACCCAGCTGAGAGAGCACCAAGGACCCCACAGACCTCCTCTTCCTCCTCTTCCTCCCCCACCAACCCCACTCCCTTCTAGCACTGATGATGTTACCTAGTTTTGTAATGAAATGTCTGCAAGAAAACAAGCAAGCTCAGAGGGCAGCAAAACCCCCACAATCCTCCTTATCCTTCCTTCCTTCTCCTTCTCATTCCCATCTCCTTCCTTCCCTTCCTCCTTCCTTCCTTCCTTCCTTCCTTCCTTCTTTCCTTCCTTCCTTCCCTTCCTCCTTCCTTCCTTCCTTCTTTCCTTCCTTCCTTCTTTCCTTCCTTCCTTCCTTCCTTCCCTTCCTCCTTCCTTCCTTCCTTCCTTCCTTCCCTTCCTCCTTCCTTCCTTTCCTCCT
>NW_015387136.1:103734-108516 GCF_001527695.2 Protobothrops mucrosquamatus
TCCTTCCTTCCTTCCTTCCTTCCTTCCTTCCCTCCCTCCCTCCCTCCCTCCCTCCTCCTTTCTCCAGACCCCCACTTCCTTCTGGCACTGATGACTTTCATCTAGTAGGGCAGTGTTTCTCAACCTTGACAATTTTAAGGCATGTGGACTTCAACTCCCAGAATTCCACAGCCAGCATTGCTGGCTGTGGAATTCTGGGAGTTGAAGTCCACATGCCTTAAAATTGTCAAGGTTGAGAAACACTTAGTAGGGTAATGAAACATCTGCAAGGAAACAACCCAAGCACAGCTGGCTGGGGGATCCGGAGAGTTGAAGCCCGTCCATCTTCAAGATGCCAAAGTTGACAGACGCAGCTCTTCCAATTTCTGATTTCCCCTTTAACTGACAGCATCCCCCTCTCCCCTTCGTTCTCTCCCTCTCTCCTGCAGGCAGCCACCCTTCTAGGAGGTGAGGACAGGCTTTTTCCTCAACAGTCCCCAGCCCGAAGACAGCCCCTATCAGCTCGCGGTAACGGAACCCCTGGCATCTTCCTGGCACCCCTCTAGACAAAGCGGGAGATTGGCGCAGAAGGCCGACACTCTACACCCCGTGGCTCGGGGACCATCTGATAGGACTCGGTCGAAAGACAGGATCCTTTCCTGGAACCAGAGATTTCCGAAACGCCCCTCCCGCTTTCAGGCGCAGACCCACAGCCTTTGTGTCCTGGAAAGACGACGACAAAAATTGCCTCTGCCCTCGTGTGACATGCCAAAGAAGGCCCAGCGAAATAGAGAATGGAGCTCTGGGTACCTGTGGGCCACGGTCGGCCGTGATTCAAGGTTTAGCAGAACCTTCTGCAGGCTTCGATGGGCGAGACGAGGATTGTTGTCGTCGTTGTTAGTCGCGAAGTCGTGTCCGACCCCTCGCGACCCCACGGACAACGTTCCTCCAGGTCTTCCTGTCCTCTACCATCTTCTGGAGTCCATTGAAGCTCAGGCCTCCTGCTTCAGGGACTCCATCCAGCCACCTCCTTCTCTGTCGTCCCCTTCTTCTCTTGCCCTCCATCTTTCCCAGCATCAGGCTCTTCTCCAGGGAGTCCTTCCTTCTCCTTAGGTGGCCAAAGTACTTTGAGTTTCAACTTCAGGATCTGGCCTTCTAAAGAGCAGTCAGGGTTGATCTCCTCCAGGACTGACCGGTTTGATCGCCTTGCAGTCCAGGGGACTCTCAGGAATCTTCTCCAGCACCAGAGTTCAAAGGCCTCCATTCTTTGGCCTTTCTCAGCCTTTCTTATGGTCCAACTTTCACAGCCATACATTGCAACTGGGAAGACTCCATGGATAGTACTAAGAGACAAGGATAAAGCAGGTATTTTGCAGAGAACTGGAAGAACTGGAAGAGACATCTAGATCAGGGCTTTTCAACCTTTTCACCCATTGTACCACTTTTAAGATATGGCAATATCCGAGTACCACCAGTCGCCTAGCAAGGTGTCAAAAACTTGATGACCAAAAAAAAAGGGAAAAAAGTGATAAAGTACAGGTAGTCCTCGACTTACAACAGTTCGCTTAGTGACTGTTCAAAGTTACAACGGCCCTGAAAAAAGTGCCCCCCCCAAGCCACAGCCGAGCAAGACACCTGCCTGCCCACCCAGCGGCACTCTTCCTCCTGTCCCAGGTTTCCATTGTTGTGAGCATTTCTGTTGGGGATTGGCAGTGGGGGTGGGGTGGGGAGTGTTTGGTTTTTATTCCCTCCGTCTGCTGGGTGGTTGCAGCAGGTTTTGGTCCCTTCACATGACCCTGGGACACTGTGACCGTCATAAATATGAATCAGTTGCCAAGCATCTGAATGTAAATCACAAGACCCTGGAGAGGCTGCAACATTCCAGCTGATTGGCGCTTCTTCTGGACTCAGCAGAAGCACCAGGATCAGCACTGAGCTCCAGCTGGATGCTGGCGCTGATCCTGGCGCTTCCGCTGAGTCCTGACAGCCCCGAAGAAGCGCCAATCAGCTGGATCCTGGTGCTGATCCTGGCGCTTCCGCTGAGCCCTGACAGCCCTGCAGCTCCAGCCGTCTCTCGCTCAGGCTTGTGCGGTGCTGCCACCGGTTCAGCTCATTCCCCTCCCCCACTACCACTTTTCTAGGATGGTCGCGTACCACCTGCCAGGTGCCAATGTACCACAGAGGGTACCCGTACCACTGGTTGAAAAGCCCTGGTGTAGAGGACTACGGGAAACGACCTCCAAGATCCAGTACAGGCAGTTCTTGAGTCACGGCCACAGTTGAGCCCCAAAATTGATGTGGCTAAGTGAAATATTTGCCAAGGACGTTTTGTCCCCATCTTACGACTTTTCTTGCCGCCGGTGTTTAAGCGAATCGTTGCGTTTGTTAAGCCAGCAACACGGTTGTTAAGTGATTCTGGATTCCTCGCTGACCTGGCTCGTCCGAAGGTCGCAGAAGCGGATCGCGTGACCCCCTTCCCCCCAGGAAGGCCGCAACCCGTCATCAATATGAACCGGTTGCCGAGCGTCTGAATTTTGATCACGCGACCGCGGAGGAGGCCGCAACGGTCGTAAGTGTGAAAAGCGGTCATCGGTCACTTCTTCGGTGCCGTCGTGACTTTGAGCGGTCGCCAAATGAACCGTTGTAAGTCGAGGACCGCCTGCAGGTGGCAGTTGTGGGGGAAAATACGGGAAGACGGGAACGTGTGCGAAAGAAGCTCAAGATCCCTCTCTGTCGATTCTCTTTGGCATACGAGGGAGGGAGGGAAGGGGACGCGCTGTCGGATCCTGTTAGGGTAGCCTGTGTCAATAAAGGAGATTACCAGGGTGTTTTGTGTCTTGTGTTCTGACCTGGCCTACCTCGAAGGGCTGAAAGCAAAGGACGATGGGCTGGCATTTGCCCCACCTCAGGGCTGCCCTGCCATCCGATTCTAATGCAAATGCAGGCTCTAGCTGAACGCAAGGATGGATTCGTGTGATAGCAGAAGCAGAAAGGACACACCTGGCTTGAGGTGGACGGGAGGCCATCGGAAAACTCGGCGTGACATTGCGTGGGCGGCTCCCATGTGTTTGAGGGCAAGTGGGGGTGGATAGCAATGGCAGACTTATATACCGCCCCACAGTGCTCGGCAGCCCATCTCTGAGCGGGTTACAGAGTCAGCATCATTCCCCCCCCCAACAGTCTGGCTCCTCCTTTTACCGACCTCGGAAGGATGGATGGGTGAGTCAACCTTGAGCCGGTGAGAATCGAACTGCTGGCTGTGGGCAGTGAATTAGCCTGCAATACTGCATTGTGAAGGAAGGAAGGAAGGAAGGAAGGAAGGAATAGCATTAACACTTAGACTTATATACCACTTCACAGGGCTTTACAGCCCCTCTCTAAGCAGGTTACAGAGTTAGTATATTGCCCCCCCCCCAACAATCTGGGTCCTCATTTTACCGACCTTGGAAGGATGGATGGATGAGTCAACCTTGAGAATCGAACTGCTGGCTGTGGGCAGTGAATTAGCCTGCAATACTGCATTGTTGAAGGAAGGGAAGAAGGGAGGGAGGGAGGGAGGGAGGGAGGAAGGAAGGAATAGCAATAGCCCTTAGACCAGTGGTTCTCAACCTGTGGGTCGGGACCCCATTTGGGGTCGATCGACCATTTCACGGGGGTCGCCAACCAAGGCTGTCCGCCATTTTTTTTGTCCGCCATTTTTTTCCCCTTTTCCGGCGGGTGCCTTACCTCCCTTGGGCTGGGCCAGCTGGTGGTCGGCCTGCTCCGTCTCTGCCGCTTGCCAGCTACGCCTCAGCCGGTGCAGGGGGCGGAACCACGCATGCGCGGCGCTCCCGGGCAGGGAAAGTCCTCGACTTACGACCGATTGGGTAGTCCTCGACTTACGACCGGTTTAGTCCTCGACTTACGACCGGTTTAGTCCTCGACTTACGACCGGTTGGGGTCGCGGCATTAAAAAGGTTGAGAACCACTGCCTTAGACTTATATACCACTTCACAGGGCTTTATAGCCGCTCTCTTAAGTTTACAGAGTCAGCATATTTTGCCCCCAGCAATCTGGGTCCTCATTTTATCGACCTCGGAAGGACGGAAGGCTGAGTCCTCCTCCTCCTTTGAGGAATTCTGCGAGTTGAAATCCACAAGTGCCCAAGGTTGAGGACCCCTGTATCTCTTCTATCTTTGTGTGCTTCCAGGCTCTGGTGCCATCTTTGATTTGACTCCAGTGGGCATCGTGACCTTTTTTGGACCATCTGGGTGGACCTCTCTGGATCTTCTCCCACCGCAGCACGTTTAGCCGACCCTGGAGAGGACCTCTCCTCTGGGGTCTGGTTGCTTTGCCCATCTCTTTCCACGACGTTCTTCCTGCCCGTCGGGGAGCTGCTTCTCTCCGGAAAAATTGACAATGACAAAACCGGTCTGTTTCCAAGGAAGTCGTTCGTTCATTTCCCGGAGGATCTGCTGAGTAGGAAATCAAATGGCTTTTGGCTTTTAATAAGCCCTCGGATAAACAACCCAGTAAGCACTTGGCGAAATGACTGGCCGAGGAATAGGCGGAATAAACGGCTATTATTAAATCTCTCGTTTCTGGAGAAACCCAGTTTTTTTTTTAAAAAAAAAATTCCTTTTCCTCGGAAAAGGAGATCGTGGGAATATTTGAAAGGACCGTTTGCTCGTACGTGTCTGCAGCGGGAGCACCCAGGAGACGCCCTGAGAAGTCCAAAACGTTAGGACTTTTCCCACAAACGTCACAAATCTGTTTTCTGGCTGCTGAAGGGGTTCATTTCGCTGGGTTCACACCGCAGTAAGT
>NW_015387136.1:111333-118389 GCF_001527695.2 Protobothrops mucrosquamatus
GCTCTCTGAGCTTGGTGGTTTTCTTGCAGACGTTTCATGACCCAACTAGGGAACATCATCAGTACTACAAGGGAGAGGAGGAGGAGGAGGAGGAGGAGGAGGAGGAGGAGGAGAAGAAGAAGAAGAAGAAGAACAACAACAACAACAACTACTACTACTACTACTACTACTACTACTACTACTACTACTACTACTAATGAGGGCTCCTTGGTGCTCTCTGACGTCTTGCAGACGTTTCATGACCCAACTAGGCAACATCATCAGTACTACAAGGGAGAAGAGGAGGAGGAGGAGGAGGAGGACTGTGGGGTCCTTGGTGCTCTCTGAGCTTGGTGGTTTTCTTGCAGACGTTTCATGACCCAACTAGATAATATCATCAGTGCCAGAAGGGAGGGGGATTTGCAGTTCAGAGGAGGAGTTGTTTGGTGGTTTTCTTACAGACGTTTCATGACCCAACTAGGGAACATCATCAGTGTTCAGCATAGTAGTAGAACTCTTTTTCATCCCCCCCCCAAGAAGCTCTGTGTAACATTGCCAGGCAGTTTTTTCTTTCTTTCTTATTTTTCGGAGCATTAGAACACATCTCCTTATTTACGCAAGTCCCGAAAACGACAACGTATTTCGGCGGCGTGTTTGCTGGACGACTTGACCTTCTCCCGGCCTTCGGAAGGTGCAAAATTCTTCGCTCAGGAGTATCCATGGCCAGCCTTTGGCCTCCCGTCGCAAACTAGCAGGGGGAAATATATATATATATATATATATACTCCTGTTGCCGTGTCTGTTATTTGTTATCCGAAGTTCAGATTGTCTCATTTTCTTCGTCCTGGAAGGAGGAAACAGGCTTTTGGGAAATGTCCAGTTGACAGAAGAGGGTTTTGTTTTTTTTTAATATGCCCTGTCCTTGTTCTATTCTTCTTTGCAACCTCTCCGTGCAGATTCTCTAAAACCGACAGCTCCGCTTTTAAACCCATCTCCTTAAATATTTAATCGCTTTCTCCTTTTCCCAGGGTTTTTTTTTTTGCGGGCGAGGGAGATATATTTTGGCTTGAAATGGGAGCTGCAAGAAGCGGCGGTGACAAAGCCGTGCCTTTTCTTTCTGGTTCTGAAAATCATATTTTTTTTTTAATTTTTGTCCTCTTTGTGGCTCTGAAGTCATCTGGAACCCAGACCCTTCCAGGATGAGAAGCTGAGCTGGCCCCTGTCAGGCTGGCAGCAAACGGTTTTTCCACTGGTTTTTTGTTTTTTTTTTCCCGGCTTGAACTTTGCAAATCTTCCAACGATGGCAAAGGGGGTTTCCATTTGCTCTCCTTGCAAGGTTTAGCTCCTGCCCGATTAAATGAAGCCTGCAGAAAAATGTCCTCGCGGGAGATTTTCTGGAGCTGGCACACTTTAAAGGGATGAATACAGGGGAAGGTGTGGATTTGGCCTGTGGATTTGGGCCCCAAATCCCTCAATCTACCTTTTAGGGTTATTGAGAAAAATGAAAGACTGGAGACTGTGGATGATGGAGGAGGAGGAGGAGGAGGAGGAGGAGGAGGAGGAGGAGAATTATGGGGTCCTTGGTGCTCTCTGAGCTTGGTTATTTTCTTGCAGACGTTTCATTGCCCAACTAGGTTACATCATCAGTGCTGGGAGAAGGACTATAGGATGCTTGGTGCTGTCTGAGCTTGGTGCAGACCTTTCAGGACCAAACTAGGTAACATTATCAGTGCTAGAAGGGAGTGGCGTATGTAGGAGGGAGGGGGGAGGAGGAGCAGGAGGAGGAGGAGGAGGAGGAGGAGGATGAGGATTGTAGGATGCTTGGTGCTGTCTGAGCTTGGTGCAGACCTCTCATGACCAAACTAGGTAACATCATCAGTGCTAGAAGGGAGTGGCGTATGCAGGAGGGAGGGGGGAGGAGGAGGAGGAGGAGGAGGAGGGGGAGGAGGAGGAAGGGGAGGAGGAGAGAAAGAAAAAATGGGGGCCTATTAAGTAGGAAATACCTTGTCTGACTCATTCTACAGGTAGTCCTCTACGTACGACCACAACGGAGCCCAAAATTTCCGTTGCTAAATCAGTCCGTTGTTAAGTGAATTTTTTCCCACTTTACAACCGTTCTTGCCATAGTCTTTAAGTGAATCACTGCAGTTAAATTAGCAATGCAGTTATGAAGCGAATCTGGCTTTCCCATTGACTTTCCCTCGTCAGAAGGTCGCAAGAGGTCATCGCGTGACCCCGGGGGGGACGCTGTGCAACTGTCGCAAGTACAAGCCAGTTGCCAAGCGTCTGAATTTGGATCGCGTGACCGCAATGAGGCTGCAACGGTCCTAAGTGTGAAGAGTCCCTTTTTTCAGCGCTGTTGTAACTCCGAACGGTCACTAAACGAACGGCTGTAAGTCGGGGACGACCTGCGCATTACAACCTCACGGCTTTCCCAGAATGCAACGGGGTTGGGAGGAAGAGACGCTCACACAAAGAACCCCCCCCCCAAAGCACCTTTTGGGGGGTGTGTGGAACCTCTCTCCCCCCCCCAGCTTTCAGAGGTTGCCTTGCATCCAAGGGAGGGGGCACACAGGAGGGGCATTCCCAGGCCCCAAGTGTGTGTGTGTGTGTGTGTGTGTGTTCGTCTTCCTGACTGGGGAAAGGAGGTCCTTGTTCAGAGCTGGGCTGCTTGAATGGATGCTCTGTGCTCCTCCGTACCTCCAGCCAGATGCTGAAGCAGATGTTGAACCAGACGCCGAGGCCAGGCTGGGGAAAGGGGGGTGGGTGCGGGACCAGCAGTGGGTGCTCCAGATGTGAGGAGGGATGAATGAACATGTTGAGACTCTAGAAAGAGTGCAGAGAAGAGCAACAAAGATGATCAGGGGACTGGAGGCTAAAACATACAAGGAACGGTTGCTGGAATTGGGGATGTCTAGTTTTATGAAGAGAAGGATGAGGGGGGACATGATAGCAGTCTTCCAGTATCTCAGGGGCTGCCCCAAAGAAGAGGGAGTCAAGCTATTCTCCAAAGTGCCTGAAGGCAGGACAAGAAGCAACGGATGGAAACTAATCAAGGAGAGAAGCAACCTGGAACTAAGGAGAAATTTCCTGACAGTGGGAACAATTAACCAGTGGCACCACCTGCCTCCAGAAGCGGTGAATGCTCCAACACTGGAGGTTTTTAAGAAGAGACTGGACAGCCATTTGTCTGAAATGGTGTAGGGTTTCCTGCCTGTGCAGGGGGTTGGACTAGATGACCTCCAAGGCCCCTTCCAACTTTATTATTATTATTATTATTAGCTGAGTAAAACTGATTCTTCTGACCAAGTTTGTTTCATTTTTACCCATCCCAGGAGCGACGCGACGAACATCGTAGCTCTCCGCTCTCGGCAGGACCGTCTTCCCGCCGCAGCAGGTAAGAAAGCCGAGCAAGAAATTAATTCAGAAAGAAAAATGGAGATGCGGGTGAGAATCTCTCCTAACCCACCGAGGGCTTCCAGAGCAGCAGGACAAGTTGAGAGAAGTTGTCTCGCTTTTACACGCCAGCCCAACGCTGGCAGGATTAGAACTCCCAGTCTCCTGGTGATTGGTCCAAAGTCACAGGGTTGGTTTTCATGCCTAAGGCAAGACTAAAACTCCCAGTCTCCTGGTGATTGGCCCAAAGTCACATGGTTGCTTTTCATGCCTAAGATAAAGACTAGAACTCCCAGTCTCCTGGTGATTGGCCCAAAGTCACAGGGTTGGTTTTCATGCCTAAGGCAGGACTAGAACTCCCAATCCTTTGGTGACTGGCCAATAATCACCCAGCCAGTTTTCCTACCTAAGATAAAGACTAGAACTCCCAGTCTCCTGGTGATTGGCCCAAAGTCACATGGTTATTTTTCACGCCTAAGGCAGGACTAGAACTCCTGGTCTCCTGATGATTGGCCCAAAGACAGGCAGTTGGGTTTCCTGCGGAAAGTGGGTCTAAAACTCCCACTTTCCTGATAACTGGCCCAAAATCATCCAGCTGGCTTTCACGCCTAAGGCGGGACTAGAACTCCCAGTCTCCTCCTTTCCAGGCTAGTGTCTGAACCGGTACAGAAGCCGACTCTTCAGCTCTGCTCCTCTTTCCACGCAGTTCTATGGATCCTGCAAATGGGATCTCAAGAGAAAAGCTACAAGGTGAGGCCACAAAACGAAGCCTTCCTAAGACCTGCCTACCTTTTCAGCCTATCCCGGCCCAGAGGCTCCCCAACTATGAAAATAACAGAGCAGGGAAGGAGGCCTTAGAAAGCCTTGGAAACAGACTGGTTCCTTCAAAACAGCAACAATACAGCAATAAAAGTAAAAATAAAATAAAATATTGGCAGCAGTTTTTGAGGCTTGAAAAGCAGGTGGATTATCTCTCGCTGGAGATCTCCGATTCGTCAGCCCGTGAGCTTTCACGGAACAGGGTTAGGGTGTATCGCCTCTCGATCCATAAATTCCTTCTGGATCTCAATCTCTCTTAATTTGTTTATTTTGGCTGGGTGTCAATTGAGCTGGTTCGGTTTGGTTCCCTCCGTTACAAAACCAAAGGGAAAAAGATCTCACACCCAGAGGTGGGAAACTAGCAAAACAGCCCACAGCCAAAAATGGACCCAGTCACCCAGTCAGGTTTCGTGCTTAAAGCGGAACTAGAACTCACAGTCTCCTGGTGATTGGCCCAGAGCAGGGGTAGGCAACCTTGGCCCTTTTATGACTGGTGGACTTCAACTCCCAGAATTCCTGAGCCAGCCATGCTGAGGGGACGGAGAGTTTTCCCAGCTGAGCCATGCTGGCTCAGGAATTCTGGGAGTTGAAGTCCACAAGTCACCGAAGAGGCCATAGTTCCCCTATACTGGCTGAGGAATTCTGGGAGTTGAAGTCCACGAGTCAGGAAGGGGCCATAGTTCCCCCATGCTGGCTGAGGAATTCTGGGAGTTGAAGTCCACAAGTCACCGAAGGGGCCATAGTTCCCCCATGCTGGCTGAGGAATTCTGGGAGTTGAAGTCCACGAGTCATAAAAGAGCCAAGGTTGGCTACCCCTGGCCCAGAGTCATGCAGCTGGCTTTCATACCTAAGGAGGGACCTCCAGGTTTCTAGCCTGTAATTTAAAAAAAAAGGTTAAAAGAAGAAAAGAAAATTAAGCCTTTTGTATGAAGGAGGCCAACACACTAACCCCCCTTCTGATTTAGTCCTTTGGGCGTGGTGTGAGATGTGGACATAGCAGTTGTGTTTGGCCAATTCAGGTGCAGACTTGGGAACCGAGCCCATCCATCGGTTGCTNACCTCCAGGTTTCTAGCCTGTAATTTAAAAAAAAAGGTTAAAAGAAGAAAAGAAAATTAAGCCTTTTGTATGAAGGAGGCCAACACACTAACCCCCCTTCTGATTTAGTCCTTTGGGCGTGGTGTGAGATGTGGACATAGCAGTTGTGTTTGGCCAATTCAGGTGCAGACTTGGGAACCGAGCCCATCCATCGGTTGCTATCGCTCTTTGTCACTCAGAAACAAACACTCCAGGTTGTCATTCCCACTTAAAGCAAACACCAAACCCGGTTTATTGCACAAATATGCATACAGAAATAACTGGGGCTCCTTCCAGGGACCTAGCAATTCTTGCAGCGTTCCAGCAAATCGGATTTTCCCTACGCGGAGCATATGGTTTGGTGGTCACCGATAAAGTCAGGGAATAAATCAAAGGATAGACAAGCCCTTCACTCCTTGTTGCAAGGATTGTCTGCATTCACACAGTGGGGGAGGAATGTTGGCTTAGTCTATGGTAGCCAGGAATCAGGAGCCAGGGGGCCACCTTTTTTCACTACATATTTTTATTTCAAAATTAATATATATATATTTCTAACCTTATTTGGTTTCATCAGCCAGACATACCCTTCTGAGATTCGAACCTGGGCTGTCTGCATGTTAAGCAGAGATGTTAGCCACTAGGCCACAGGCTCTTTCTCGCTTTGTTAGCTACAAGAGACAGGGGAAGATATATATATATTGCTTTGGGGGAAAAAAATCAGGAGCCTGGTGGCACTTTTTCCCACTGATTTTTTTTTAAATTTCAAAATAATAATAATAATAATAATAATAATAATAATAATAATAATAATAATAATAATAATAATAATAATAATAATAATATTATTAGTGGAGATCCAGCCACAGAGCTCAAAAACTTCCAAAGAAGGTAAGAACGGGTGAACAAGTTATACTGGGGTTGGACTAGATGACCTCTAAGGCACCCCCCGAACTTTACATGCAATGCTACGCATGGAATCCTGACTCTGAGCACCATCTCAGTGCAACTGAGCAGACAATTTGTTTCTCAAATAATAATAATAATAATAATAAAAAAAGGTGTCGTTGTTGGATTTCAGCAACCGGATTAGGAAGATTCCTTTCCGACGCAACCGTTCCCAGCAGCACGTATGTTGCATTTCACTTGTAACACCGGTTGCTACCCGCAACCATTAACAGGGCGCAGGGAAAGATAGCATCAGGCGCACACAAAGGCCTGAAACACCCCCCCCCACACACACACACACACCTTTTTTTCTTCTTCTCCAAAGCGTAAAATAGAATTATCTCTGCCACTGGGTGCAAAACTCTTTGGGTTTTTAAGGAATAATTGGCTGCCTTCATCCAGGAGATCGGTAAGAGTGTAACAGAATGGGAAGGGACCTCGGAGGTCTTCTAGTCCAACCCCCTGCTCAAGCAGGAGACCCTCTACCATTGCAGACTGCATTTCTACCTGCGGGGTTGCTATCAAAGGCCCAGTAGCCCTGCCAGGGAATAAACTTAGCAGTTCAACCTGTTTCCAAGCTCAGCTGGGCAATAACTCCAGGCTGCTTCAGACTTGAGGGTGTTGCTAAAACAAGGAATGTTCTTAACAAGCACGAGATGCCAGAGATAGAATCTGCAGCAGGTAAAATAACTGCCTCTCCTCGCATTCCTTGCAGGATTAAACGCGTTAGATTTCTGCTTTGATAAAGGAGGTTTAATTCTCTGTGGTCGAGATCTCTTCGGTGCCGATAGGTTGCTGGACCACGCTGGAATTCCTTGGGACTGTGGAAAAGACCGATATTT